>NC_056735.1:490320406-490412906 GCF_019279795.1 Protopterus annectens
GTCTGAGTCTATGCAACCTTGAATTGATCTGATGAAGTTGCATTGTCGACGAAAACGTGGTTTTTACATGTGGCGTTAATAAAGCTGTTTTGGATTATCCTGTGGAACCTAGCTGCTTTTGGATTGTTCCTTGGAGCTACTGCTTTGGTATTCATCCTTTGAGCAACATTGTACCTTATTGTGAGGTTGGGCTGTCATACTCCCTGGTGGTTGTTCCTGGTCTGCTTGTTGCTGCATCTTTGGTGGGTTAGTTTTTCAGCCTTTTCTTGGTCCAACCTTGGAATTGAAATATATATATATATATATACATATATATATATATATATATATATATATATATATATATATATATATATATGTGGGTCTACTATATTTGGTTGAATTACATTTGGTCGAAAATGATTTCAGGCAGTTCACTTCACCGAAAATACATTTCACTGAAAACCCATTTGGTCGAATTCCATTTATTCAAAAATAGAATATAGCCCCTGCCCCACTGCAGTGTGACCCTGGAGTGAGAATATTAAGTAAGGGGTGTGTGGAGGCACAGCCCCCACATTGGGGGGGCATACCCCCCACATAATTGCAGTGTATTCACTATTATATACATGTGTATCCATTAAAAATACTTTGAAACATATAACCTCAGTAAAAACTAGTTGCAGAATGTGAGGGGCTATGCCCACCACATCCCCCTAACTCCAGGGTCGCACTGCAGTGGGGCAGGGGCTATATTCCATTTTCAACCAAATGGAATTCGATCAAATGTGCTTTCGATCAAATGAGCTTTCAGTGAAGTGGGCTGCCTAAAATCATTTATTACCAAATGCAATTTGACCAAAAGCAGTAGACCTATATATATATATATGTATATATACTTTTATGTATATGTATGTATATATATATATATATATATATATATATATATATATATATATATATATATATATATATATACATATATGTGTATTTTGTGTGTGTGTGTGTGTGTGTGTGTGTGTGTGTGTGTATTGTAATCAAGGATGTGGGGACTTGCTAATGCACTGAGGTGTACAAGAGGCTTGTTCCCCAGGGAAAAAAAATTTGAAGGAGTACAGTGTAAGTATTGTTCCGTAGTAGTTTGATTTTTTTCACGATTTAGTCATTTTACATCGTAAATGAATCTCAGAGGATACTATGGATGTCAAGAGTGGAAGTGGAAGACAGTAGAAACATTAATTTACAGACCAATCACCTGGACTTTCAATTGCCTGAGTCAAAATCATATTAGGTGATGAATAAAAACATGGAAAATGTAACATGTTATTGGCATTGATTACTAAGTATTGTAAATTGTCGAGTTTTGTTCTTGAGCATAGCATACCATTATGTTTAGGCTGTACATGTTTATTTATGAATAATTGAAGGATGTGTGCTCAATTCGTTGATTTCAAAAAAATTATTATTGAAACCGGTGAGTCAAGAATACTATAAAAAGACAAAAAATCTTTTTTGGAGGATGCGAGCCTCCTTTACCTCGTATATGGAGGCAGATCCCACACCCTCCCTAAATTACACATAACAACTCCACAATTACACCACAGTGGAGATAAAGGGGAAAAAAAAACAAAACACATTGTTTTGAAATGCACAGCAATAATTAATTTCACAATAAAACTATTTAACCACCAATGTATCATTCACGTGTAACTAAGCAGCTATATAAAAGGGATTTAGCACTCATTCAGCATATACTTCAGCATCATATCCTAGGATTATATATTTATGTATGAACTAATAAATGTATACGTGCATAACTTTTACACAGGAAATTAAGTACTGTAATCAATATATTTTGAGTGGTGTGATATAATCGGGCATGTTCCACAGAGGTTTATTTTAGACCAGTGTGCCATTTTGTGCAGTACTGTATACTTACTGTTCCTATATGTATATCTATTTGAATAGGATCCTTTTTATAATTTTGAGATTCATAACTGTGAGCCCTGGAATTATGAAAAAAAAACATTAAACTGCAGGAGAATGGTGAATTTTGAATCTCGCTGCTCTTCTTTCAAGGTGTTATCTGCAGGAGGCATATACCACCTATGTCTTCCTGCTTGGCAGGTTCTACCTCCATACTCCCTCTAATTATGTGTACTAAATGCAAAACTGTTGTGAATGGAAAATAGCAAGAGATATTTTAGACTTAGTTTAAGGACTTGTGGTTATGGGTCTTAGCATTTAATGCTGTTACTGTTTGAATAAGTGCATTTCTTAAGGACTACAACTAAAGCTGTTGTGCTAATTTTAATTAGTATATACTTCCTACTCCAAAAACTATAAATACGGTTCTAGCATGGTCTGAGAACAAGACCATATGCTTAGATATAATTAACTATAAAGGAATTATATATTTATTTTAGCAAAACATTTAAGCATTTCAAACTTTTTTTATTCTCTTATTGACCAGTTTAGTCCCACTAGAGATATAGCATAGTTTCAGGAAAAATCCTTCTTTTTCAGTCTTGTAAGTGTCTGTCTCTAGTCTAATCTAGACTCTACCTTTTTGTGTGGACCTGTACAGAATTGCTAGTAGCTGCAGTACTTTGTGAATTGGTTCTGTGACTGAAAATTTTCCTTAATTCTTTTTCCTCCAAGTTCCTATAAAACATAAAAACCTTTATAAATACAGTGGTCACTTGTGCAACAGGTACCACACTTGCCTTTGGTGCCAAAGGCCGTGAATTCTATTCCCACACCAGCTACATTTCTGACACTGTAATACTGCATAAGTGGGTGCTATACTCCTCAGTGTGTCATCCTTTGCATAAGATGTTAAACCATCGTCCCATCTGCTTGATCTGGTGGTGGTTCAGATGGATGTAAATGATCCCATGGCACATATCAGAAAGAGTAGGAGTTCTTTATTTAAAAAAATATGTACAATACTATTTACAAACTTACATGTTTACAAATTTATACAGTGTACACATTTCCATTCCTTTATCTTATTGTCATATAAACATACATATCTTGTGTTTCATCTTTAAGTTAAACCTTCATTATTTTTATTTGAACCTTACTCATTTTTCCACAGCCACCATCTAATTTTTCATAAATTACTGCTAATCTCCATTTTGCCATTAAACATGATTTCATTTAGCCTTTCATTCCAAATGGTCCACACAATATAAAATAATCTTTTATCTATTTTTATTATCATATTCCTTGTTTCTATGGCTATAAAATCCATATTTGTTTTTTGTATTGTATTTTTCACCATTATATTTTCAAAGACATTTTCTTTGCACAGTTTTTCCCACAATTTTGCAACCCTTATACATTCTAAGAAAATATGTTCTGTTGTTTCTACTTTACCACAATATATACAAATTCTTTCAATGAATTTTTATATGGCATATTTCCCTTTACTGGTAATTTATCAACCACTATTCTCCATAAAAATCTTGATATTCTATTTGCTTGTTACACCATGCTTTTTGTACTTTTATAGCTCTGTTTTTTCCATTTGCTAGCTCAGCCCAAGGATTAACATAATAATTTTGTATCATGAAGTTTTTATACCACACTTTTTTTCTCATTTTCTATGTCTTTTTTTTTTATTTTTCATCAAAGATTTTTTTTCTTGATAACATCTAATACTTTATTTAAACATCCTTTTCTTTGTTTGAAATTTGTAACATATCCAAATGCTGTTTATATTTGTACTTAAGTAAATTTACTACTAAATTTTGTTTGTATCATTTATCCCAAACAAAAGTTTTTACAAATTCAAAGAAGCTACATCAACAATTGGGTTTATTGATCCTAAACATTCATCTTCCTTGCACATTTATAAGACTCATCTCTTCACTGGATTCAGTCTTGACCCCCATATAAAAGAAAAAAATGCTTGCAGTATTTCTTTTTCACAGATTACTGACCATATATAGATACTAGCTAAATATGCAGTCTTTCTCAATATAATTAAATTAATTAAATAAACCACTTTGTTAAATGATAGCTTGTAAATTTTCCAAAAACAACAAATCTCCTTTATTTTATCTTGTATCCTATTCCATTGTTCCTCACTTACATTTTACCCCCAAATCTTACTCCTAACACAGAAATTTCTTTCATCGACATAGTTACTCATCCTATCTTTACTATGTCACCCAATCCTTTACTTTTTTGTTTATTTAAAATCATGCTTATTATATTTAAACATTGGTGTATATACCACATAAGTAAAACCAGGAACCAATACAGGATAAAATCCACAAAAAAATAAACAAAAAAACAAAAGGTGGCTTCCCCAAACTCGATCGGATTTTATTTAGCGCTTTCGTCAGCATATATCAGTTGACGTCTTCAGAATAATTAAAACTTTATTACAGCAACAGCAGCATGTGAAGAACTGTCCCTGAATACACACTGCAGCTAATACTGTATTAACACTGTACTGTAAGTATTAGCTGCAGTGTGTATTGAGGGACAGTTCTTTACCTGCTGCTGTTGCTGTAATAAAGTTTTAATTATTCTGAAGATGTCAACTGATATATGCTGACGAAAGTGCTAAATAAAATCTGATCGAGTTTGGGGAAGCCACCTTTTGGTTATGTTTTTTTGTGGATTATATACCACATAACTTATTTCATCTGACTTTATTTCTTGTGATTGACATAATACAATCTGCACAAGTAAATACAACTGGAATTTTTATGCCTTCATTAGTAATATAAGTAGCACCTATCATATGTAAATTTACATGTTCCTAGGTTCATAGGTGTGTACTAGGCTAATGGCCCTGGAGCCTTTACAAGCCTAACCCATAGGATTACATTGGTATCATGCCACCTGATCTTAGTTTCCAGTGCCTCTGTCGAGTACATCCACTGGAGTGATCCCTAGGGTAAATTTTTTATTTCCCATCCACTCATCAAGATTTCTCTTGAAGAGGGCCAGTGAGGTGCTCTGTTTGACATGTATGGGAAGTCTATTCCATAGCATGGGCAGTCTCTGGGTTATGAGCCTGTCCCTCCAGCACATTCTGTTGATTGTGGTAATGAGGATGAGATCTGTAGAGTGTGTGGTGCTGAGGGATTGGGATTTCTTTAGGTGTAGCATTTCTAACAGAGCTGGGTCAGACATGACTTAGTAAGTCAAGCAGAGATCATCTCTAAGTAGGCAATATGAGACAGAGAATAGTTGGAATTTTTGAGTCTGTCCATGTTTGACTAATGCATTCATAACTATTGCAAATAATATACTACTTGTAGAACATTTCTGATGTTTTATTATATGCAGAACAACATACATTTTTAATTTTCTTGCTAATGTTATACTCTTCCACAATTGTCCACAAAAAATGTATGTTGTACTATATCAAAAGCTTTATTTAAATACCTTATCTGATCTTGGTCTTATCAGCCCTGTTTATAATATCATCCACAATGTTCCTTACTATGAATAATAAATCCTGACATAATTTTCTCTTTAAGCTATATATTCTGTCATCCATAATACTTTTCATTTAACTTTCCATTCTCTTCTGAATTATTTTCATACAAATCTTGTAATGTGTATTGTTCAATACTATACATCTCCAATTTGCAATTGTATTTTTATCTTTCTTTTTTCTGTACATATTTAGGTGTACCACTGCATAAGTCTTTGTACATAAAACCTTCATTTAACCACTCATTCATAAATTTTAATATGGATTTTGATGGCAATCTGTAAAATTCTTATAAAATTGTATCATATTCCATTTGCTATGTAAATTAACTTGTTTAAGTACTGTATCTAATTCATATAAGGAAATTTCCTTTTCCAATTCCTTATTTTTTTGTTCTGTCAGTTTTTTAACATGACATTTTTTTAACTTTTTTCCTATCTTGAAACATTTTCTTTACATAATTTACTATGATGTTCGTAATTTGTTCCTTAGATCTTCTAAGATGTAGTCTATCATCTTTCATTTCCCTCCTTTTAATATTATTCTGTTTAACAATGCTACTCAAATACACTGCCTGTTCTTTTTTTACCTTGTAAGCAGGGGTGGCCCGTGCTATTGGACAACCGGACTGCAGCCCCCCCCCAGCTGTAAAAAAAGAAAGAAAGTAATAGAAAGTAAAATAAAATAAAATACAAAGAAAGAAAATAAAAAAAACGATCGCAAGTAGTGGACCTTCGCACATGCACACTGGCAGCATTTCCGATTTCCAGACTGCTGCTGAATCAGTCTGGAGCATGCACAGACTGTCTCAGCAGCAGTCCGGATTAAGAAGCATTCAAGTGCAGAGATCCCAGAAGTCTATGCAGTTGTAACTGCATAGACTGTCAATGGAAAGGGATCGGACCCGGACTGCAACGTCGGGGAAGGACATCTCACAGGGCTTTCTAGTGATCCAATGAACAAAGCTATGGAAGGATTTAGTGCTGCAATGAACAGACGTGTGTGTGCGTGTGTGTGTGTGTGTGTGTGTGTGTGTGTGTGTGTGTGTGTGTGTGTGTGTGTGTGTGTGCGTGTGTGTGTAATGCCCCAGGTGCTACATGGTGGTGTGTAGAGAATAAGGCTTGAACCCTGTATCTTGGGCCCAGGTGGCAAGTCCTGAATTCCCTACCCACCACCATTTGTAAAAATGTTGCAGATTTTTCCCTCATACTTGCTCTGTTCCTCATAAAATCTGTGGTTTCTGTATTTTTGTGTCCTTGCAAAGCCAGTAGTGCATTGGTGCAGTGTTAGCATTGTTGCCTGACAGCTACATGTTCTCTGGTTTGATTCTTGGCTGGGGTGCCTTACCTTCTCTGTGGAGTCTGTATGCCCTCCCTGTTTTTGTTTCCTCTAGTGTCCTCCCATCTTACAAGGACATGTGTCTGTCTGGAGTGTTTCTCCCTGGGCCTCTGCTAAAAATTCGCTTTTGTTCCAAGTCAGACTTTCCTCGTTAGTAAATGTTAAAAATGACACGCATCTGAATACCAGACTTCATATTCTTCAGAAAGTGCATGGTAACACAAAAGCTTTTATTCTAGCAATTTTCTAAGTGTGTAAGATGGATATTTGAAATTTGTCCCTATTTTTGGGACTGTATTCCCCCATTATTTGTTTCATCCAGGTTTTGTGCTAAGGTTGAGAGCTATGGTAAGAACTGAATTCACTGAATATGTTTGGGGGCTATATTCCCCCATTACTGGTTTTGTCCGGGAGTTTTTTGCTAAGAGGTTGAGAGCTATGGTGAGAACTGAATTCACTGAATGTTTGAGAGCTGTATTCACCCATTATTGGCTTTGTTCAGGTGTTTTATGCTGAGAGGTTGACAGCTGTGCTATGGTTAGAACTGAATTCACTAAATGGTAGCCATTTAAGTTTCCGTCTTCCTCTTTCACAAAACAGCTGATTTGGCATACTAGTATGTTGCTCTGATTGTTTTGCACATGGTCCTGGGTTTAAGGCTTGGCAGTGAAATGTATGGTGGTAACACAGTATTTTATTCTAGCAACTTTCCAACATTATACAAGCAATGTTTAAAATGTGTCCCTGGTTTTGGGCTTTTGTCCCCCCCACAATAAACTTTGGCTTTTTCCGGATTTCTTTGTGCTGCAAAGTTCAGAGATACAACTGAGTGAGTAAATTTTACAAGGAGCTGAGAGCTGCAGGGGAGCAAAAGTTATTGCTGCTTATGCTGAGTCTGCTTGCATTGTTAATAGCACAACAGGTAGTATACTTGCTTTTCATGCAGAAGGCTGTGGGTTCTACTCCCACAGTAGATAGATGCATTGCTGATACTGTACTGTGTTGCAAAAGGGGTGGATGCGAAGATACCTAGTAACTATGAATCTGTTATCAGTTTGCCATACATTCCCTATTGCAATATTTCTAGCTTATCATTTTTTTAGTGTAAGATAGGCAAGTTATTCCTAAAGGGTAACAGGCACTTTATTTGTAGATGAAACAATGAAATACAAAGTTGTTTTCTAGCAGCAACCTCTTCATTACTTCAGATCTCTTTAATGTGGAATTATTTAGATGACTTTTACTTCTTCAGAGATTGTGCATATGTACTGATATTGGTGGACTGTAGAAGTTTGAGTAGACTTTTATGATGGAAATGTTCTGAATTGGGCAGTTTTGTCATTACTGGTGCATGTATTTTGTTTCATTGTTTACTGGAAAAATTTCAAAACAATAAATTTAAAACACCCTCTAAAACTGTACTGTACTGCACAAGGAATATAATTTAATACAATCAGGAAGGTGTATGAAAGAGCATTTGAAAACAGCCCAAACACAAAGTTAATCTGCCACTGGCAAAATGTATTTTCTTTGAATGCGGGTTTCAATGCTGTTTCACTGATTGTGAGTTTTCAAGGGCAGAGAAGTTATAATGCTAAGTCTCTTCTCATTGTGAGACTGCATTGCTTTGTTTAGCAGATATGATATATATTAGTGTTTGCACTGTAAAATGCAAAATAAAACTTTTAAATGAAGTCCAAATCATTGCAAAAGTAAAGCAGTATGCACATTAGTGTTTATGGTAAATGGGGTGAAATAGCCAAGTAATGGTTCATTGGAATGGCTGTAGTGGGGGAAGCTCCATTCGACCTTGATTTTGTGAGGGGGGAAGGGCAGCAAACTCAAAGACAGCCCCTGCTGAGCTATACCTCTCAACTGTCCAGATTTTTGAAGAATGGATAGATTTTTGCTTCTTATTTTTGGTTTGTTCCTCATAAAATTTGTGGTTGTCTGTCAAATAATTTAGGAATGAAGTCACTAAATAATGACAGGCACTGAGTTTCAGACTTCATAACCTTCAGAAAAATGCATGCTAAAGCAAGACCTGTTATTCGATCAACTGTCTCAGTTTATACAAGAGCAATTTTTAGTACTGTTTATATGTTCCCCCCATATATTTGGCCTTGTCCAGATTTCCTGCATTAACAGGTTGAGATGTGCATGCAAATAAATTGCTTTATAGAATTAGACATATCCAACCCTCTCAACTATCCCCGATATTGGCTCAAAATGTTGCTCTTCCCCTAATAATCCCTCCGCAAAATGGCAATTTTGGAAGAAAACATGGAGGGTTTACAATTAATAAATAACTGTATTAATCAGTTATAGATTACTTTTATTTCAGAAATGCATGTAGATTCTTTTATTTTGTCAGCTGCTCAAGTTAGCAGTACTAATATTAAAAAGTGTCCCTTCTTTGACAGGTTCCCAGCTGTATTGTGTGGCTATTTTATATTTTTGAATCACATTTTTGGTCCATTTTTCATAAAATTGTGGTTTTTTGGCAAATTAGTAGCAAATCATTAAAGACTGAAGTTAGAAAATAATGACAGAAATTTCAGTTTCAGATTTCATACCCTTCAGAAAATTCATACTAATGCAAGACCTACTGTTCTATTATCTTTCTAAGTTTATAAGAGTAATATTTAAAAATTGTCCTTATTTTTGGGCCTTTGTCCCACTTCTATATATGGCTTTGTCCAGATTTCTTGCTCTGAGGTTGAGAGGTATGACAAATGTGTCAGGGACATTGCAGTCAGCCAGAGACATTTCAAATTGTGACATACTTGTTGCACCCCACTCACCCATGTAGTGACCCTGGATGTGTCCAAGCAAGGCAAGGAGCAGTTATGCAGTGTAAATGTGCAGGCTATCCCTCCATCCCAGGTAGACACAAGTACTACAATGGCTTTTCATCTGTCCTTGATTTTGCAGAATGTTCTTGTTTCTGTCATATTTTTATACTGTTGATTTATGTGTATTATTATTCAGAAAGTACCTGTTGCTCTGTGTTTAAGTAGCAGTGCTTTAATGACCATCTGGTAAGCTTGTCTGAGATTGTAAGATGCAAGTAAGTTTTAATAAGCATACTGTTAAAGAATTGCCAAAATTGAAAGCCTTTCTGTTGTTGCCATGCAGAGAATACTTACATGACTAGATAACATATAAGCCTTGGGTACTGAAATGCATATGACAGTATTTGTAATAAAGGACAGGATTTCATTATTTTAAGAGCTCATTACAGGCTTTACCTGCAAACTAAACTAAACAGAATGCCAATCTATCATGTGTGGTCCATATCCTGTGCAGTAATCCTTTAAGCAATGTATGTTGAGTTTGTTTCCTGTTTGCTTTTCATTTTTTACTTTGATCATGTTTTCCCCATGAAACAAGTAGATAGTTGTTGTCAGGCAGCAGGTCTTTTTTGGATAAGAAACATTTTTACAAGTGGGGGTATCACAGAGATTGCTACTTTCAGCATGTTACTTGGTACTTTAATAAAGCTGAATATAAATTATAATTAGAACTGGAGTACAAGGAGAAGTGGTTTAGTTGAGTGCTGCTTGCTTTTCTTATATTTGATTTTGACTAGCATTCCAGTAATGTATTTAGAAAGTAATTTATTTTTTCATGCCTCACAACCTTTTTGTTTCCATCTAGATATTAAGTAAGCTGTCATGCAGCCAATGGATTGAAATATGTTTTTTCTTCTACACTTCATTTTGTCTTGATTGGACTCTCATAATGATGGTTTGGCACCCATGGCAGAGTATTTAATTAAAGTTACAATTTTTGTGGTTTTGAGCATATCTCCTCCCCTTTCTAGTTGGCTACCCCCCATTCCCATTGAACCCACCCATTCAGTTGTCTCCTGCAGCCCCCCCTTTGATTTGAAGTCACCAGCCGTCACTGCTTGTAAGTAATATCTTTGTTTAAATAATAAGTTTTTAATTTTCTATAGATTCTTTTCATAAATTTTCCACGTTATCACATAATATTCTTAAAGCATCAATACACATTGCTTTTCTTACATCTGGCTGCCATTCAAAAAACATTTCTTTATGTTTGCCTTTCAAAGCTAGCCACCCCTCAGACCAATTTTTATAACACACTCTTGAGATAATGTAAACTTTTTCATAAACACATACTTATTTTTTATTTCACTTTCATCCCATAATTTGTCGTTGGTTCATTTTATTCATTTTCCCAATTTGATATACTCCTTCTTGTATTTCTGTCTACATGACTGAGTGATCTGAAAAGCCTGTTGTAAGTCTCTCTTCCTTAGCTATATTTAAACCTTTTGGTATAACAAAATAATATATTTCTGTCTTGCATATTACTTTAATGATATGGCCCCAAATTATTATTTCAGATCTTTAACTTGCCACATTTTGTAACTTCAACATTTTTCTTAGCATCATTTCCTCTTTTCTTCATTTTTTCTGTCAAATCACAATTAAAATCTCCCATTAACATTATATTCATATTGATTACTACATATTCCAACATTTTATAAAATACATTTCCTTTTCTCTGCTTGTAAATCAGGCATACAGTGTTATAATTCTACATACTTGATTATGCAGTCTGAGATTTACAGTAAATAATCTTCCCATCACTGCCAATGTTATGTTCAATATTTTTACTGTCTTATGCCTGAACATAGTTTCTTTCCTAGGTACAATATTGTATCTCTTCCCCAAAGTTTCGTTGTTTGTAATCTCTCTTCTTGTGTCAAAAATCTCACGTCTTCCTATAGTATTACATTAACATCACACTTAATACACCAATTTAAGATGTTTATTTGACTTATATTTTGATACTATTTACATTTATTGATAGCACTCTAAAGTTGTCATTATATCTATGTTGTAGCTTACCAGAAATTGTATACATTTGAAGCATTTATCTCATTTGCATTATCCATTTCCATTCTTTTTCTCTTTTACTCTTATCCCTTTAATTTTTTTTTGTCTCTTACTCTTTTGACAGTAGAATTCTTTTTACTTTTCACTATTTTCCAATGTATATTTTCCTCATAACTTATTTCAGAACCTTCTTCTATATTATCTTCTATTTTATTTTTCTCTTTATCCTTCTCTTTATTTTTACTTCAATCTTGTTTCCCTACTTCATCTTTATCTTTTATTGGGACTATTTCTTCTCTAACAAAATTGTGGATTTATGGATGAATTGCAATCTAGAAAAAGGATGAAGAAGAAAACAATTCATCCATAAATCCACAATTTTGTTACATTTATACTATCTCAGTTCAAACATTTTGTATCCCCCAAAATATAACATTTCCTTTTATTACAGTTACTTATCAAATGATTGTCTTTTCCACAGGGAAAAATATGTTTTAATTTGTCCCCAATACTTTACAACACCTTATTTACCCTCTACATTTATCATACTAGGGATATGAATATTTTTTCTTTCAGCATTTTCAATATGACAGTCCCATCCCCAGTCCATAATCCTTTGTTGTCATAGACTTTGCTAATGTCCATAACTTCTTTACAAAGTGCACTTAAACGTCTCTTTTAAGTCTTTTTTTCAACTTCAATTCAAAACTGAACATGTGTTTTCTTTTTTGTTTTTCTGTGAAGTGTTTTAACCACACAAGAATTCCATGGATTACAGTTATTTTTATTGTCATACTCCCTATAAAACTTTACAGAACTCAACCGGTCTCAGAAATAATGTAAAAAATGTGCCCTTATGAATAAGAATAAAAGCTCTTACCTCCTGTAACTTCACTCCCAATGAGACCATTAAATTACCCCACATATCATAGTCAACCATTTCTTTTTCTTCTTTGTTCAGAATTTTCATCATAAATTTCCTTCAATTGTTGATATTTCCTTTCCTTTGTTTGTTTATCACTTTTCCTGCAGTTTCTTTAGCAATCTCTGCATACAATTTCTTTGTCTTCAAGCCCACTGATAATGGTGGAGGTGTCTCAGTGTTTATCCATTCCAAAGTGATACCTCATACCACATGATTTCCTCCCTTCAGCTCACACTAGGTAATTCAGAATTTCAGCATATAGCTTGTTACTGATCCCTTTCAGTGGCTCCACAGGATCATGAAAACTTCCTGACATTTATTGAAAATATCCATGTAGAAGACTGCTTTTTAATCCTCTGTGACTTCAACTATATCTCTATAGTCTGGAGTACTTACACTTTTAAAGTTAGTTACATAGAACATTTCTTTGATTGGTTAGTGAGAATTCCCTAATCAAATTGTCTAAAATATTACCAAGTGAACAATGGCCTGGATCTAATTCTCACAAACTTGGAACCAGTATGCTTCCTGCCACTGGATGGCCCCATTAGTTAAGTCAGACCACAAAATGGTTACATTTACCCTGAGAACATGCACCCCCTTAGAACCTACAACAATCTCTTTAGAGATTTCAAAACAACAAATCTTTTACAAATGTACAAGGAAATCTAAAAATTTACACATGCCAGTCCCACTGTGGATTTGGGATATGCAGGCACTGATGCCAAGGATCTTTGTGCTCATTTATATTAAATGTATGGACAGAGCAGTTTAGACTGAACCAAATACATTGGCAAATACAACAACAAAACAGCATGGCAGTCAGACATTAACAGATTATACAATAGAAAGAAGAAACTGTGCACCAGCAATTCACCCAAAATATCATCCTGCAACCCTCACAACTGGAGGGTTGTAATAAGACATCCATCATTGTTTTGAAAATTTGCTTCAGATGAACCAAACAATTTCTTCTAAAACAGCTGCACAGAATCTTGTAGAGATCTCAAAACTACACACTCATTAGCCTTACTATTTTGTCTGTAATGCCACAGAAAGTATCCTCACTGGCCTCATAACCCAGAGATTCAATATTTGATTAGGCTCAATTTACAACAATTCAAAATTGTTAAGAGCTGGTCATGCCTGCCAAATCTTGTTTGCTTTTTGAAATGGTAATATTGGCGGTCACACAGCTCATGCTGCCTCCCTAGATCTGTCAAAAACCATTAACTAAGGCCAGCATTATTAACTTACTATTGAATTATTTTAAACTGCAGACTGCTAAGGATGCTACACCACTGCCTCAGTAGAAGTGCACTAATCAGCTGTATTCATGAAGATTTTTTTTTACTATTGCAAGGTTACTGAGAGGGGGTTACTGTGAAGACCCACCACTGCCAAGCATTAATCAAGGAGCCTCAATCTTCACCAGTGGCAACAGTGGGGATGTTTACTGGGAGGATAACAGGTACACACAGTATTTCTATGAGCAGCTCCTGCATCAAGTCTCTTAAGAGCACACAGATACCACAGTCAGTCCGGGGCTGGTTTCTCACACTTTCTCCAGATCCCCAATAAGACTCCCTACTGGCACAGCTATAGAGTTGAGATCTCAGCTGAGTGATCAAGCCAAGGCCTCCAGCACCTTCTCTGTTCAATCAATGCTTCGTGTTCCTGCCCAAGTAGCTGACACACACACTATTTGAGGTTATTTACACATTCACACACACAAGCCTGGGAAAGGCTGGCATAGGTTTAGTAGCTATGCCTCTTTCCGCCCAGGCTATAAGGTAGTTACCATTGCCAGCAGACACTCCTTATCAGCTACTTTAGGGCCCTTAACAAAGGGTGTCCAATCTTACTGTGTAATATTAATACTAATACAAATGATAGTTTGACCAAGAGCAAGGCTATTAGGAGTGGCCCACACAGTGTCACCAAGTTAATATGCAAGTACTCTCAAAACTTAAATATCTCTATACAGATCAGCCACAATGAAAGTTTTAAATATATTTAGTAATAAATAATAAAAGACAAGAAAATACTCAGTATATTTTCACAGTGACATCAGAGTTCCAAACCCCAGGAAATATTTAAAATAACATTGCAATACAGGTTCACACAAATAAAGAAAAAAACAAAATCTAAAGTAAGCTTCACTATATTCCTGACTGAATCTAAGAGAGTTCCTATACCCTAAAAACTTACTAATAGAGCAAGGCAGATGTGGTAAATGGTGCTTCTTGTTGTCTGGTCCAAAACAGAATGCAGAATGCTCTGCCTCACTGAAAGACTTCTCAAAATAATATCTAAAATATTACTGCAGTGATAGCTTGCAGAATGGCATCATTTCTGGTCATCTGACTTCTAGTTCTCATGCAAACCCCCATTGCTGGCAGTATTTAGCATTTATGTATAAAAATACATAGACAAGGGTTTTTGCTCAGATCTTTGGCAAATGCTAGAAGTCATAAAACAGTTGCATTCCTTCATGCTTCCAAAGTAGCAATTAGTTCACCCCAAAGACAATACAGAAAGCTTCCTAGTACAGACTTTGTGTCTCTGGTTGCATTGAAACATCTTTATGGCCTAGCCTATAAAGTAATTTAATTTCTAATATTTTTCTAATGTTTGTTGGACTGAGGTTAATCCTCCAGTTTCCTCTGTTAACATATACATTTAGAAAGAAATCCAACGTCAAGAAAACTTCTTTATTCACAAAGCAAAGCTTTCGGGTCTACACCCTTCTTCAATGCTAAAACACAATTAACATCAAAGCAGTTAAATTTTAAATAGGAGCAAACTCTACCACATGACTACAGCCAGCCAATCGTGATAGTTGTAAAACAATGATTCTACCTATAAAATATATAAAAAACATATATAATATCAGTGCCTTATATAAATACATTCTTATAGTCAAGTAAAATTAAAATCAGTTTGAAAAGTACTTTAAAACTTTCTACTGTGTTGCAATTTTACTAAAATAGGTTTTAAGGTTACAACAGTGTTAAGACCAGGCGGAGCATCTGCAGCTAATCGTAGTATCCACTCATATTCTTTAGTCTCTAGTAAATTATTCAAATCACCCCCCCAATAGATTTATAAACTACATCTATTACTCTAAACTTAAACTTATACTACTGTCAGTAGTGTGTCACTCTTGTCAGGAATGGCTGTAGATGGCAACATCATCCAGGTTATCAAGGGCAAAATCTCCTACTCCTGCTAGGATACAATCTATCAGCCTCTGGAAAGTTGCTGGGGCATTTTTCATCCCAAAAGGCATCTTTGTGAACTCATACAAGCCGAAAGGAGTCACAAAGGCTGACCTCTCTCTAACATTGAAAGTTAAGGGCACCTGCCAGTACCCCCTTGGTAAGATCAGTAGTGGTAAGATACTTGCCCCACCCAGCTGCTCTAGGGCTTCATCTGGCCTAGGCATGGGGTAAGCATCTGACTCTGCATGACTATTTAGTTTCCTGTAGTCAACATAGAACCTGGTTCTGCCATCCTTCTTTGGTACGAGCACCACTGGAGACGCCCAGGGACTGCTAGACTCCTGGATTACCCCCAGTTCCAACATTTCCTGTATGTCTTCCCTCACAGTCTGTTTGACTCTCCCAGGCACCCTATAAGGGGCCTGCATGATTGGTCTTTGGGGTCCTATATCCACATGGTGCTGCACCAGGTAGATATACCTTGGTTTCCTAGAGGTCATGCACCCAAACTCCTGTAACACTGCTCACAATTCTCAAACCTGGGTACAGGACAGCTGCTGGGACATTGCAACCCCTTCCTCAGAGGTGTCAAACTGAGCCTCATTGAGGAGATCAGTTACCAGATCCCCCTCAGTCTCCTCCTGCCATCCACTGCAAATGCTCAGCACAAGGGCCACTCTATCATGGTAAGGTTTTATCATGTTAACATGGTACAGTTTGTCCTCCTGCCTCCTGCCTAGCAGTTCTACCATGTAGTTAACCTCACTGACATCTCTTACCACTTTGAAGGTTGCTCAAGCTGCCTGCAGCTTATTATGTCTGACAGGAATGAGAACCATAATCTGCTGCCCCACAGCATACTCTCTGGCTAGAGCATTCCTGTCATACCAAACCTTTTTCTGATGTTGGGCTTCTGGCAGGTTCTCCTGGGCCAAGCCCATGCATTCTCTGAGCCTTGTCCTGAGGTTTAGGACATATGCCACAACAGACTCCTTGTGGGATTCACACCCAACCCCCCAATCATCTTGAATTAAATATAGTGGTCCCCTCACCCTATGCCCATACAGCATATTTGGCCTCACACTCAAATGTGCTTGCCTGCACTGTATTTTAAAAGCAGTTTTAATACTGTTTTAAGTGTTTTTCTGCAAAAAGTCAAAAAACAAAGAAAGGTCTAGCTTAATTGTTGTTTTCCCACTTGTCCTATTACCAGAGTAGTCCAGATACAGATTTTGCTGTATTCAGGACTGTATTGTAGTTTCCAAGTTACCCAGGCCTTTCTGTGTTAGAGGGTAGCCTTTCAGCTTACCAGTGAGAGTGTTAAGCACTAGGTCGCCTATCTACTACAAGAGGAATGGTTTCTAGCTCCGCAATTGTAGTTTATTGGCCGTTTGGGCAGCTTTTCTACCTTTTTCAACTTTCTGCTTTAAAAAACAGTGTTTCATGGGTTTGCGCTTGTTTAAGCACCACAGATCCAGTTTTGGCATCCTGCAGACTACAAGCGCAACAGAAAGGAGAAAGAGAGACTTTAAGCATCTCCATTTTGCTTTTTCTTGATATACTGCATTTTGCACTTCATTTAAATCAGTTTTCATTTTATTGCATTTATTTTAACTATATTTTGCTGTATTTGGCTTCGCACTCAAATCTGCTTGCCTATTCTGTATTTTAAAAGTGTTTTTTATACTGTTTTAAAGTGTTTTTCTGCAAAAAAAAAGTCAAAAAGTAAAGGTTATTGTCATTCAGAAATCACATAAGTGCAAAAACTGAACGAAATTCCGTACCTCCAAACTTAATGTGCAGGCAACACATAGACTGTTTCCACAGACATTTACATATGTAACACCTAGCTATTACATCACAGACATGCAGGTAGACTGACTAATATTGCACATAAATAGAAACACATTTTAACACTTTTTGAACTGAACACTTACTTGCATGAGACTTTAGTACTGCACAGGTACTTGGTTAAGACATTGCATTGATCCTTGCACAGAAAGAGACATTGAGCATTGCACTGTGAACATTAGGGTATTGCACTATGGACCTTAGAGTATTGCATTATGGTTCATTTATGAATTTGCATGTATTGGACTGAAAGAAGAGATATTTTACTGCATTGCCACTGCCCTACATGCCCTATAAGTTATAGTCATACCTTTCTAAGTCTTTATAAGTTCTATCTTGATTGCTGTTTTCCCACCTTTCCTGTTACTAGAGTAGTCCTGATACAGATATTGCAGTATTCAGGACTGTATTATAGTTTCTGAGTTCCCCAGACCTTTCAGTGTTAGAGGGTAGCCTTTCAGCTTATCAGTAGGAGTGGTAAGCACTAGGTAGCCTATCAACCACAAGAGGAGTGGTTTGTAGTTCTGAAATTGTAGCTTATTGGCCATTGGGACAGCTTTTCTATCCCTTTCAACTTTCTGCTATTAAAGGTGCCAGAAAGTCTGCTCTTCAATTTTTCCCTTAGATCTTGCTTGTTCTCTTCTTTCTAGCACTTTACCTAACATATTCAGCTAGCACTTTTGTCAGGCTTCTTGTACCAATTATTGTAGCACAGTTAAGTGCTACCAGCACTAAATGCCCTATAAGCAAACAGCTCCAGTACTTATTAATAATGCCCATCCCTCCAGGCATGTCTAAAGGTCAATTTCCTGTACTTTTTCCTATTAACCTGATGAACTTGGGCATTTTGAGGCAGTGTAGCAACTGCCTCATGTCCAGAGACAACCCTCTCCTCTTACCTTCCAACACTCAGACTTACGAGAGATGCACCTATATATCCAAATTGGAAGCCATGCACTCTCCAGCCCAGACCGGAATAGCTTGTCAAGAGGTGATGGTCAACACTTGCTCCACACCACATACAACAAATAGCCCTCCAGAACACCCACCACCAAAGCCCTCACATAACAACACAAACCAAACACCTACCTTCATGGAGGCTCTCAATAGAAACCTACCCAAATAGCAGAGACCTCCAAAGCAGAAATGCACCTGACCACCATAACACAGCACAAATCCAGAGACACATAGTTCACCTACACAGTGTGCCCCTCAGCCTAAGCCCCTAAGGCCAAACAACATGCCCAATACACTAATCATAGGAGATTGGATAGTGAGGCTCACTGATGCCCCACTCACTAGGCTCAATAAGGAGAAGGTAATAGTCAGCTGTCTGTCAGGTATCAGGATCTGACACATAACACATGCACTCAAGTCACTCCACAGCAAGTACATGTATGACTCTGTCATTGTCCATGTGGGTGTGAATGACCTGAGATTTACCTCCCTGGACTACATGAAAAGAGACATGGAGGAGCTCTCGGATTATGTGGCACAGGCAGATATGACCCTAGCCCTGAGCAGCATTCTACCATCACCCAGAATGATACCATAGTACAAGCAGAAAATGATTGACTTAAATAATTGGCTAAGTTTCTGATGTCATTCTAAGAGGATCCAGAATCTGTCTGTTTGGGAGGACATGATGAGGACATGACTGACAGACCTCAATGCTTTGCCATAGATGGCCTGCATCTGTAACCCATGGGTTTTTGGATACTGGCTAAAGCTCTTGCCACCCCTATAGTGCCTTTTTTAGGATATGTTCCAAAGACCAAAGTACCACCATAACAGCTATAAATAAATGCAATCTGAGGGTCATGCTGCTCAATGCTAGGAGTCTAAATCTGAAGATGCACTTGCTCAAAACCCTCCTCAAAATGGAGAACATTGACATCTGTGCTGTAACGGAGACCTGGTTTAAAGCAGCAGAAAGCACCCCTGTGCTACCAGGCTGTAACTCTTTCCAGAACCTGGACCAAAGCTCCAAAGGTGGTGCTGTCTCCATATTCATTAAGGACATGCACACCTCCAGACTAGTAGTACAGCATAATGCATCGGAGATACTTCAGGTACAACTAACATTGGTCAGGACAGCAATTCAGGTTGTAGCCTGCTATGAGTCCCCAACCATGCCCCAAGACTCTCACTCCATGTTCCTAAGCAGCCTGGAAAATATTAGGGTCCAAACCATCACCCTTGTACTGGATGACTTTAACTATCCCTCCATTAACTGGGAAAACTATTCATGCACCAATACACTTGCCCAACATTTCCTGGAATTCATAAATTCCAATGCCCTGAGCCAGCTCATTCTTATCCCCACTAGAGGATGAAAAAAGCCTTGACCTTGTTATTACCAGCATAGGTGACCATTGCTCTACACCAATAGTCAAGTCCTCCCTGGTTAGAACCAACTACAAACTAATCACCATGGAAATCCACATCCCACTCACACTCCCTGCAAAAGTAACCATCATGAAAAACTTCTCCAAAGCTAGCTTTGGGCTCCTAAAAACAGAGGTTGCTAACTTCATGGCACCCATGCAAATGGAGAATAGTTGCATGACTGCCAAATCATACACCAATGCACTGTACAAACACGTACATAAATGCATGGAACTAGTCATACCCAACAGAAACAAGATGCTCTCCTCCAGAAAAAGGGAGCCAATCTTGTGTTCCCCTGCCATTAACAAATTCTACAACAGAAGGAAGAGACTGTTGCAAAAATAAAGGTGAAGTCCCAAGACTACAAAAACTCACTTGTTAGCCTCAACAAAAAGTTGAGATCCCTCATAAAATCCTCTAAAGGTAGCTATGAAGGCAGAATTGCAGCAAATATCAAAGACAATCACAAGGCCTTCTATAGCTATGTCAATAATCTCCACGGCAATGCCCAGATTTGCTCTGAGTTACTGCACAATAGTACTTCCTATACTGAGCCAACAGATATTGCCAGCATACTGGATGACAGATTCAGTACCAACTTTACCCCTCTCTCCCACCTAAAAGAACAATCACAGTAAAGGAAGAATGCCAGGCACTCAGTATTACTGCTGCACAGGTTAAAGCTGTATTGTCCAAGGCCAAGAATGCAGCTTCCATGGGACCAGGCAATATCCCTGGCTGTGTTCTACATGAATTAGAAAGTGAACTTGCACCACACCATTGTGCTCTGTTCAATCACAGCCTTACCTCAGGCTTTGTCCCTTTTGAATAGCACATTTCTACTGTCATCCCTGTCCATAAAGAGGGAGTGACTACAGACCCTGGGAACTATCGCCCCATCAGCTTGACGAGTCTGATATGTAAGGCTATGGAGCACACCATCATGGACCTAATTAATAAGGATATAGGGAATCTCCAAACACTGGACCCAATGCAGTTTGGTTTTGTGAAGGGCAGATCATACCTGTTCAACCTGGTGGACTTCTTTGAGTCAGTCACCAGAGCTGTGGATGAGGGCAAGGTGGTCCATACAGCCTACGTCGATCTGGCCAAGGCCTTTGATACCATTCCCCACTCAGAAATTATAGATAGACTCATCAAACTAGGTATCAACCCCTATATCACTAGATGGGTTGCAAATTGGTTCACAGATAGATCGCACAGTGTGAAAGTAGCAGACTCCAAGTTAGACTGCAGACCAGCCCCGAGTGGAGTCCCACAAGGATCAGTCCTGTGTCCTCTCCTGTTTGGCATCTACTTCTCAGAGTTCAGGCCAACACGGGGGACTCTGGCTAACCAAGTTCACAGACAGTTGCAATCTGGGAGCCATTATTAACTCCCCAAGTGATGCAGACATTTTCAGAAAGACCTCACTGAGACAAACGACTGGTGTCAAAGCCATGGCCTTAAGCTCAATGCCAAAAAATGTGTTGTCATCCCCTTTGGGAAAAACTCAGTTCCAACAAATTACCACAGCAATGGTAGTCCACTAAACACTGAAGGCATTATAAGAGATCTGGGGACACAGGTTGATAATAACCTCTCCTTCGACCACCACATTGCCACTGTGGTCAGAAAGTCCTTCTATGCATCACATCTGATTACCAAGGGCTTTGTATCCAGGAAGAAAGAAGTTATTGCTCTCTCTACTCTTCCCTCATTAGACCAATCATCGAGTATAATGCCCCATTTGGCATGTACCTCACTAGATACCTGCAACAGCTGGAGAGGCCACAAAAGTACCTAACAAAGAAGATCCTACCATAAACACATGTCCTACATGGACAGACTCAAAAAACTCCATCTTTTCTCTGTCTCATATAGCCTACTAAGAGGCGATCTCTGCTTGACTTACAAAGTTATGTCTGACCCAGCTCTGTTATAAATGCTACATCTAAAGAAATCCCAATCCCTCCACACCACATGCTCCAGAGACCTCAACCTCATTACCACAATCAACAGAACATGCTGGAGGGTCAGGTTCATAACCCAGAGACTGCCAATGCTATGGAATGGACTTCCCATATATGTCAAGCAGAGCACCTCACTGGCCCTCTTCAAGAAAAATCATGATGAGTGGATGGTGAATAGAAAGTTCACCCTGGGGATCACTGCAGTGGCTCTACTTGATAGAGGCACTGGGAGCTAATGTTGGGCAGCACAAAGCCAGGGCAGTTCTATGGGCTAGGCTTGTAAAGGCTCCAGGACCATTAGCCTAGTACACACCTACGAACCTATGAACTTTACTGAGTAAAAGAAAGTACTAATATATGTATATATATATATATATATATATATATATATATATATATATATATATATATATATATATATACAAACACATGCCCTGTAACTTTGATGATGACCATCAAGAAGTCATATTAAACATTGCATATTTTAACTTAGTCACTAATGAGCAGTTTTCTTCAAAATCCTACCAGGAAAATATATTAAGGCATGGATACACTAGTCATTCATGCTGGAATGAAGTTTAGTATAATATGACAAAGCCTTTTTCATAGCTGCATAAAATAACTGTATCTACCATCAGTGAACTTCTTTTACATTTTGCTGTCTTTTGCCATGATACGTAAATAAGACTCTACAAAACTAAGTTTAAAGCCTTACCAAGGACCCCAGTTTTTACAAAAAAAAAAAAAAGATGTGTAAGTTGCTATGTTAATAACAAAAAGTCTGTGAGTAAAGCTGAAGTAGTTCACAGAAATAGAAGCAACCTTTGTGACAGAACCAAGACTTAATCTGGTGCAAGGGACACCAAATAATCACCCAGCTACACCAAAGTCACTTCTTCAGAGCATACCCATACACAGCAATGTAAGCTGAAAATTATTAAATATCAACAGTAATCCTCTTTCATTCTGAACAGATTGGCATGTAATTCTGAAGTGCTGCCCCCTCAAATCTCAACACTAACATGTTTACAACAAATTCTTGTAAGTGTATCGTTAAAACAGCTCACTGATTATATGAAACAATTTATATAAAGGTTGAATTTTTTTTCTCAAGGTATACTTCTTGACGACTGGATAATATGCCAAAAACTGTAGTACATCAGTAAGTGTAACTCGCTTACATTATGATGTATTTTTCCTGCTGTAATGGAAATGCATTAGAACTCAACATTATTTTCTTGAAAATATCAATACCTTTCTCTACAGTTAATTTACCTAAAAATAAAAAAAAATAAAAAACAGTTATGACACACATAAATGTCACCACTCACCAATTGTTATTTTTTATTTAGGAAAGCATAACTCAAGGATGACCAGCCTAATGTAGATTCAGAACTTTAATGCCTTGGGTTCAGTCTCTTGAAAATGCCTAATGACTGTTGAAAAACTAAATACTGCAGCACATCTTGGAAAAGGCCACAAATTAATAAATGAATGGAAGTTTGCTATTCACTACTAACACAAGAGTAGGGTGGCGTCTACTCCAAATCTGCAGCCTGTCATAACTCAAACATCAATACCCTCTCTAAGTCTTGTATAACTGAGACCTTTTTATCATAGTACAAATATAGCCATCCTTACACAAGTAAATAACTGTTATCTATCAAAACAAGTGACCTCATATGTAAATAATCAGGATGTAATAACTACATGTTTTCTAAAAATCAGATTGTAAACATTTTATCACTGTTTACACCTCAGATGTCCAACTGTGATCAAATAAAAAGCATGATGATGATGGTACTAATATTAATGATAATAATAAAGATCACAACAGTATATTTTAGCTTGTTTTACCCAAATACACTCTAACGCCACTGAGTCAGATACTCTAATGTTTAACTGCAATTAAATAACAGGGGTCAATCACTTGCCCAACAACAGCATGCCTTTGTGCCCAACAACTGTATTTTATTGACTCATATCTCAGATGTCTAACTGTGATCAAATGATGAGTAAATACAAATTAATAATCACAGTAATGTACTTCAGATCCATTAATGCAGACTTATACAGTACAACCCACCATGTTCCCCTCAAACAATGATGTGGTCATCAAATACTTCAAATTTAATTTCTGCGTACGTATCAGATACCTTATCGTGATTGCGCAGGTGAATAAATATATAAATAATAGTCATGGTAATGTCTTTCATCTCCTTGCTGTCAGACATATACAAAGCAACCCCTTCAATAAAGGTATCCAGCAATTATAACCGCTTGAACATTGAATGTCTGATTGGGATTAAATAAATTAATACATCAATGATTATTTCATGATTATTTCAGCTCCTTGCTGCCAGACTTACTGAAAACCACTGCAGTACACCATGCACACAAATATGCCCACCAGTCACAGACACTTTAACATCTCTGTATACATCAGACATCAGATTGTGATCCAATGAATGAATGAATGCATAACTAATAACAACAGTCGTGTATTTCAGCAGTAATGTACCTGAGTTCCTTGCTGTCAAACTGACATAGTGCACACCATTGCATCTCATCACACACACACACACACACACACACACACACACACACACACACACACACACACACACACACACACACACAGTTTTTGGGACTGTGTATTCCTTGGATCTCTGCTTTTGATTAAATGAATAATATACAAATAATGGACACAGTAGTGTAATTTATTTCACTGCTATCAGACACAAACTTTGAAAACCAATTACAATCCTTCTATTACACCCACAGATGCACACAATAATTACAGCTACACTACTGACTCCATAAAGCTCAGATATATGAAAACAATCAAACAAATGAATAAGGCATAAATAGCAAAGTAATGTAATTTAGCTTGCTGCTGTCAGTCATATAAAATATGCAACCTGTTACAGCCCCTTTATGCCTACACACACACACACACACACACACACACACACACACACACACACACACACACACACAGACACTCAAATGTACCCATTTTAGTCACCGTGTATACCTCAGTGCAACACACTGTAACACAATACAACCTCACAGACACAGAACAGATGTATACAGTGCCTACCTACTGTAATCCAAAAAAAATAACTACAAGGCACAGACCAAGAAAAAGCACCTTGCAGAGCACACAATCACTACTCTCTCTTAGCTATGCTACTACTAATCTCTTGGAAAAGGATGCATAGTAGAAGATTTTCTAGTAGGTATGACACTAATCAAAAATAATGCATTGAGGGAAATATAGTTTGCTGCTGTTATGAGATGTTTGTAGAGGCTGGGATCAAGATATCAACTAAGAAATTGCTGCAGACTCATGGCTTTCTGACAGCATCTCACAGGGCACATAATTCAGATTTGACAAAGATGCTACTGGGGACAAAATGAGGAGCCACCGGTGGGCGACCCCTGATCTGGTAACCAGGGTACATAGCAAGGATCTGTCAGAATAGCTCCAGACAACTACTTGAACTACCACCCCTCCACACATTTTAATTGTAATGCCCCCCCCTCCCACTGCCAGTCATGAGAGAGTTAGGCATCCTCTGGTTTTAATATACTCATATTTAGACAGTCCCAGTCTTATATCCTCCATACTTACTACGGGCTGTATGCCTGTTATACTGCCTCAGGTTAATATTCAAAACCAGTCATTTATGCTAGACTTAACACTAACATAACTGAGAAATTCATAATGAATTGGGTTCCTTAAGCAACTTATCAGATGCTAATTTTCATTCGTGTGAACATCTCTTGCAAAATTTCACTTAACATTCAGCAAAAAAAACTTGTGTGTGACATCCTTTTATTGGATTATACAGCTGAAGTATAAAGCTGCAAACAATGCAACCAAGTGCCCTTTCAATCCTAATTGCTGGACATTGGCTATTTCTTTGGTGTCATTGTTAGACTTACTGAAAAGTGTAATGAGAACCAGGTAATAGTGGCTTGACATTTGCCTACCTTGAGGCAGCAAAGTAGCACTGTTTTCCTCTACTTCAACTCTGTTGGACTTTTGGTCCTCAACATGGTTGAGGAAGGGAGAATACCATGCCAGATATGAGCTTTGCCAGAAGCCCTATCTAAACTAACTGCATGTTTTATTCAAAATCTGATTCCCTGTAGTGTCCTCATTCACCACATCTTCCATCTGCCCGCCTGTTTTCCAGTAGTCTCACATGGTGTCATCAGTATCACATTCTTGTTCCTTTCATCCTTCCCCTTTTGATGACAGAAGCCTGATGTATTGACTGATATACTATGATACTGTGCCAAGCAGTGGCCAGTCTCTAGATTGTTTATTATTATTGTCATATTAATTGCTATTGCGTTTTGAATAAGCATCCATTCACCTTCAGTACTTTACTATGCCACATACTTTACCCAATGAACTGTGCAAATGTTGGTCCCTTTCCCAATTTCATACCTCTATAATCACCTGAACTGTTATAATAATCTACATCAGGGAATTGTTATTGTGCCGTTTACTTTCATTAGCATAATGCACTCACTAAACCAAGGGGCTGATACTATGATCAGATTAGAGCATGACTCTAATCCATTCATTTGTTCCTAATTTCTAAACTTTCACTCATAAGCTTATTTCATTTTTTATTGATTTGTCTTGTTTGTTGTTGTTTTGATCTATGGCTTGTGCAAGCTGGAACAAGTTAACCCATACCACCATTTATCTTTTGTGGAAACAAGATTAGTGTGGGTAGTTATCTTGGACCCAGCTCCATACCATCTGAACTGAGATTTCACCTTTACCTGGCCACTTTCTGATACAGAAACAGCACTGCTAGATGTAGCAGGGACAATTTCACTTTAGAAGAAGCACTGTATTGCCATTCTTGAGCAAACCTTCGGGTTGTTAGTTTTCTACTCAGAACAAGGAAACAAATACAGATACTTCTTTTACTAGCACACAAAGATTTCAACTATGATCTGGTTGTCTTACACCTCAGATGTATAACAAATTATATCATTTTTTAGTCCTTTCATTTTGAGTTTATTAAATTCCATCTGCACAATTTAAGCTTGGGTCTGTATGGCTTTGCTGAAAATTCATGCTGAATAATGTTTAGAACTGGGGAGCCTTTCACCAAAGCACTGTAGGTATTTTGATTGTTTTGTGTATTAAATAAATGGAAAGAAAACACAAATTTGCATTGCTTAAAATGAGTGCCCTTTGAAATGGTTTTGTTTTGTTTTGTACCACCACATATTTTCTTTATCCCCTTTTGCAAACAAAGAGTATAAGCACAATAAAAATGTTCTACATTTCCTTTTTATCTCACTGGTTTTATCCTTTAATGAGAGATAGCAGTATTTGTATTTGTTTTTAATGTGAACACTTTGACACTATTTTTCTTTGTGTCTTTTTTTTTTTTTTACTTAAATGTCCTTTAGATGAATAAGATGCTAAGAATGATGTAATAAGACATTAATGGCTTATTATCACTTAAGATAAAACTGCTGATCTGTTTTGCAGGCTAACAGGTTTGGGATTCAGTTTAATATCTATAGTCTCATCAGGTCAAAATAATATTTTGTTTAATGTTGCAGTATCATATAAAGGCATCTTGGAAGTATTAAAAAGTTATTATCAATAAATCAAGTAAATATAGCATTATTCAAATTTTAATATCAATATTTCTACAGTGAAAACTTTTAAATTGCTGACTGTTGCGAGGATATTAATATTGCAGAGTGTATTGCTTTAACTAATTGTATTGGTAGTTTTATACTTACCTAACAGCACTGGATTTCCCAATCACTGCTGTGAGACAGTAAAGCCTTGCTTGTCTGTACCAGAGTTCATAATTTATCATGGTAAATTATAATGCAACACAAAAGGCTGTCCCTGATATGAATGATGCAGAAGGATTAAAGTATTAAAACAATAGGTGCTCCTGTACAGATATCTCATGGATGATAACTACCAAGATAAAAGCAAAAGTAAAACAAAATCTGAGACAGAAAATAACCTCTTATAATTGAATGGTTCCAGGTGTACATGAATTATTAAAAAATAAGAAGATAAGAAAAATAAAGTAGCTGTCAGAATCCTATAAGGAATTACCTTAAGCTCCACAATGATAGGCCTTCCGCATACACATTGAAATTAAATTTGTATGATATAGAAACTAAGTCTGGTTATCCATCCCAGCAATAATTAAATGTTTTTTCCCCAAAGTGATCTGTCTATAGAGAAATTCATTATCAAGCACTGTGAGATAAGAAAGAGATTATTAAAACTGAAGAGAAATACATTAAAAGCAGTACATCTTGTAAGGTAACATGCCATCAAAGTATCTCTCTTAGGAGGATTATGGCAAAAGATTTACTTCAACAGATCACTTATCAGTCTACAGATATTCAGCTACAACTGATACATATTATTACAAAGCAAAGAACAAGAGAGTAAGTTAGATTATATAGTAGAAAAATGTGTTCTAATGAACACTAGTTTTAAGAATAAGAGTTGTTTACATACACACACAGACACACACACACACACACACACACACACACACACACACACACACACACACACGGATCATGTCTGGAAAGAAGAGATACGTGTCTTAACTCATTAATGTCTGACATCACTCAGTTAATGAGAATTCCATATGTTTTTGCACTGGCAGGTTGTACAGCATTTGTATGCAGTTTTGACTAAATTGTTAAATGTTACAAAAAAACTCTTTAAAATGAGAAAATAATGTAGCTGTTTCTGTTGCTTCTTCAATTAAAATGACTTTTTACATTTAAGCTGCTTTATTATGACATTTCATGTTGCAACCTCAATGTCATGAATGAACCATTTCCAAAGAATATTGCGTGAGAGCTGACTTTGATGTACTATGCAACTGGCATTACAGCTGTGAAACAGAGCACAGAAGAACAGTCTGTGCTGTCAGTGTGGATGAATTAAGTCAGAGCAAAAGAAGGAAAATGGATGCATGAAGCAGAAGTCAGAAAGAGAAAATGGAAATCAGAAAATATAAACTGGTTGGAAGTAAAAGAAATACCGAACAGTGTGTCAATGTAAAAGAAAAAGATGTTATGTATGTAAGAGTAGGGGAAAATCCATGAGAATGAAGAGCAAGCTAAGGAACTTCTGTGCATTGAGACAAATATACTGGATTCCGTAAAAGAAGCAAAAGAAAGTAAGAAAAGCAAACAAACATTAAGCCACAACACACTGCTGATTATCTTGGTAAATAACAAACCAATACCAAAAAAAAAAAAAAAAGAAGAAGAAACACACACACACACACACACACACACACACACACACACAAAAAAAAATAAAATCATAAGGAATCCAGAAAAGAGTTTAAATAAGCACTTTGAGTTCATCGGAATAATACTTAAATTAACCCTGGGAAAAAATATATATATGTAAATATATATATATATATATATATTTGTTGTTGCCTTTTGGCTTTTCCCAGTTAGGGGTCACCACAGCAGAACTCCGGTCCGCTAATGATTGGCAGTAGATTTTCATGAACGCCGAGGTGCCAGCTCGACGTTCAACCTTCAACGAAGGCACACCCATTTACGCATGTCTTTTGGATTCCCACCCAACCACGGGGAGGACATGCAGACTCCACACAGAAGGCACTCCCCGCACTCCAGCCAAGAATCTAACGGGAGAACCTCTTGCTGTGAGGCAATAACGTTACCGCTGCACCACTGCGGAATATATATATATGGTTTACTATCACGACTGAAAATCAAAAAACTGAAAATTCAAAATATTGAATGATGGAATTTGCCCCTTCTCCACTGTTGTGCGATCTTGGAGTTGGCATATATATATTTAGCAGGGGGTGTGGGGGGCACAGCCCCCCACATGAGAGGATCAGAAGGGCTTGCCCCTTGCATTAAAAATGTATTCAATATTTTGAATCTTCAGTCTTTTGGGGGTTCAGTCTTTTGATTTTCAGTCATTTGATAGTAAACACACACACACACACACACACACACACATATATATATATATATATATATATATATATATATATATATATTGATTAAATATTGCTCTACTTCATTTTCATCGCACTTTTAATAAAAGTGCCTTCATTTAGACTCAGTGGTGCAACAGCCTTCAGCTTAATTTATAATACTAATTTACAGTACACCATTTCTTTTCGGTCACAGTCCTTCTAATTTACCTCAATTTTTTTTCCAATTCTTAAAAAAAAAAAAAAACTTTGCGCAACAGAGATTTTTAAAAATGCATTATAATCATCTTTTTTCTTAATAGCATAAATATGTTGATAAATACAGAGTCTCAAAGTATTGTCTATATAAAAACGGTGGTCATGAGGTATGTAATTCCCTGAGTGTTATAATTTAAAAGGCCTGTTGCATGAATTGGTCATGATGATACTTCTGCCATTGCAGATGTTTTTACAATGTTACAATTATCACACTTCAATACTTCAGCCGTTGTAAATAAAGTGGGTATACTTTTTTTCCCATTTACAACTTTATTTTGATATTTAAACTATTTTTGTAGTAGACTGGGGCAAAAAGGAAAGAACAAATGACCACTGTTATATATTTCAACTTTTTATCATTAGTCATATATAAACAGGATGCCTCTTTAATCAAATATCTAAAAGGCAGATCTCCATATGCATGGCTGATGTCTAATTGTGATGAAAGTGAAAAAATAATGATCACAGTAATGTTCTCCAATTTGTACTTGTTCCTGCAACAGCATGGTTAAGTCATTTTATGCACAGACAGTTTACTGACTGAGTATATGTTCTGCAGATGTTTGATTCTGATTTAAAAATGTGATCTACAGGAAAGGAACAAACCAGCAAAAACGTAAAAAACAAGTAGAAAACCAAACATAGACATTAATCTGCCTAAAATTCCTGTCATGTTTGGAACCCCTATGAGGGCTTTGATCGACGGCAGGTCATCTATTACATACCCTTGCTCCAAACTTATTACTAATATATTAGATAAATATATTAAAATGATACCTAGCATATGCAAAGATTCCTGGTCTTTCCTTGAAAAGATCAGTGCTAGAACAACTTCCTTACTATAGATGTGGTAGACCGGAATGGATAGGTCTGTCACCCAGGAATATGGGGCTTCTAGACTGGAAGTTGACTTAGTAACTGAACTGCTTGATGTTGTCTTGACGACAAACTATTTTACATTTAATGGAGAATATTTTCTCCAAAACAAGGAGTAGCAATGGGCTCAGGCTAGTGTGGCCAATTATGTAATGGAGACCAACATTTTAAGGAAAACCTGTGAAGGAAATCAACAGTGTTTAGAAATGCACTTCACGTTTTCAATTGTGAAGGAGCAACTGGTGAGGGCAGGAGAATTTTACTACAGGAACAGATCACCAACTGTTAAACCTTTATTAGTGCAAACTACCTTGATCAGACTGACAACTACACTGATATTGAACTAGAATTGTTACAAAGGGATACATCACAATATGTATTTATAAAAGAGTGGGATGGCAGCAATGGTTTTGTAAGTATTGTGACAAGGTCAAAACAGGTGAAACCTTCACTGTTAGGATAAAAATACCTGATTCGGTCCATTATTTATATAGTGATGTGCAATTGCATTTGTATGCTATTAAACATGTTGAACTTAACCCAGGCCATGATTTTCTTTCATGGCCATTGACGTGGCCCATTCCCATTGATTTTGGAAAATAAGGAGTTAGAATGGCAGTTACGACTGGATGCGTTAGGCACCCAGGGACTAAAAAACTGTAACACATCACCACTGTATAATTAAAGAGTTTATTATTTGAAAAAAAAATAAAACAATTGGGCATATATATATATATTTTTTTTTTTTTTATTTACAAAGCTAGGATAAAGGTTAATAAATAAAAAAAAAAAAAAAAAAAAAAGAAAAAATTTTAAATTTTAGGGTAGGGGGGTATGATGATGAAATGTATGTGTATCTGTGTATGTAATGCCTGGAAGGCAACTTTTGCAATATGCATTGCAATTTTTTTTTTTTTTTTTTTTTTAAAAATCAAGTAAAAAAACTGTATTTTGGTTTACATTATATATACATATTATTTAATAATTATATTTTATTAATAATGTTTATGTTGTTTTTAAATGTTTTTTGTTTTTTATTTTGTTTTTCTTATTTGAGCTGGTTTCCACAAAATGTTAAAAAAGTGAATCCAGGGGCATTTCAGGCGTTAGTAGTTTAGTTGATTTAACAGCATATGTAATTGAATGAATTACAATTGATTTTTGTGATTTCCCTTTTCTTTCTATATATTTTTTTCTATTCATTTATTCACATTATCTGACCTTTCAGCTTAACTGTAGCTACATATACGCTTTTATTTTATCATTCAATAAATCGCGTTTTGGTTTGGATCTTGTTTTTTTTTTATTTTTGCCTTTTTTTCTGCTTATCTACAGGAAAGGAGTTTGACTTGCTTTCACTTAAATGCACAATGTACCTGCAAAGTTAGATTAGTGACTGATTAACATAATCATGACATCAAGGTCACTCATTTCTAGCCATAGACAAACACTTTATCCAGCAATAATAGCCACTCTATTAATTGTATACAGCTCAGATATCTGACTATGAAAAATAATGGCCACAGCAGTGTAGTTCAGATTTGCTTTACACAAATGTACAAATGCACATTTACCTTGCAAAGGCAGATTAATGACTATTTAACTTCAGCAATGAGTCATTTTCATCCACAGAGAACCTCTATATGCAGCAGTTATATCCACTGTATTAATTGTGTACATCTCACATCTGATTGTGATGACCATACATTTTATCTTCGATTCACACAACTGTGCATAAGTTTTGCAAAGTCAGAATAATTACAGGTTAATTAAAACAAACAATAAGATCAGTCATTTTAAACTAGAGGTGGCCCTCAGTAACAGTAACTGAATTCTGAATTGGCTGAGTGATTAGTTATATAGATCATGGGCTGGATCAGGCAGGAAGCCTCAAATTCAGAACTTTCTGGCACTTGCCTTACTGAACCCTGTGGCTACAGCCACTTTGATGAGCAATACCACATTAGCAATAACTTTTTACCTGACAAAAAAGGAAATAACTTAAAAGATAAATAATTTGAAAAAGTGTCCCTGGCCAAATCATTTTCTAGTTAGCCTCATAGCTTGAGCACGACTAAGGCTGCCTATGGTTATACACTGCCTAATATAAAATATTTGTAAAAGTATTATATTAATTAAAAAATGCTGTTATAGTGCACTTCTGATTGTAAGGCAGTGTAAATAGTCATAGTAGGGCATTACATTAATTTCAGTATATGCAGATGGGATAGAAATTGGTTATTTAATCAGATATAAACATCAAATCACATTTGATTAAAGATGATAGAAGAAACTGGTAATTCAGAAATCATTTTCTATTTTAGTCAAAGCTTTCTTCATCCTTCCATGTTTGAGGCTGGACCCATGGCACCCACTCCAACTAATAAAATGTACTCTGAGATTTCCAAACTTCAGAATAAATTAAATTATGTCTTGAGTATCAGCTCAACTATTAGCAGTTTTGTAACCATGCAGATATACAAAAATGCTTGAGTTATGCATGGCTGTTTGCACCAATAAGCTTTATAAGAACTGTCTGAAAAACTGAATGGTGGTAGAGGTATGTCCCCGAATGGAGGTAGAGGAATGTTCCTGAATGGTGGTAGAGGTATGTCCCTGAATGGGGGTAGAGGTATGACCTTGCAGCATTTTCTCCAATGTCAGCCTAGGTAGAAATATAGTCATAAGCAATAGTTTTATGCAAAACAGAGTAGCACTGAAGTACTCATTGAGGATTATCAGACAATGTAAAACTGTTATGATGAGCAGGAAAAATTTGCATTGTGCTTTTACTCCTTATACCAAAGGGTACAAAATGAAAATGGAATTATTCTGCCAGAATAGCAAAGGGGAAGATTCTTTGTAGTCACTGGGGAAGACACCATTGGATGATATGGGATTAACTTACAGAAGTGCTGTATCTAGGATGGATGGTACATCTTTGACACTTTTCTGGGAAACGTAATATATTTTAGAAACATGAAGGAATTACATATGGACTGTTAGAAGTGTTACATCCTAGCCTGGCTCCCTGGTGCAGAGGGATGTAGCCTACCCTAGCGACTGGGGTTTGTTTAGAAGCACTGGCACTGTAGGACCCAGGCAGGGAGGGGGGAGAAAGAGAGAGAGAGGATTGAAGAGATGTGGCAGGCTTGTCTATCCTAGCAGGGTGGCAAGGGTAGGAAATGCTCATGGAGCACATAAAGTGCGATTTCTCTGGTGGATGCTATGGAAACCACTTTCTGTTCTTGAGGGAAGAGGTATAGATGCTTGCTGGCATCAACCCTTGCAGATGCGAGGGACAACTCACACAATGAGCCCAGAGCCCATTGCATGTCACCCTTTGGCTGTTTGAACCAGACATTTGCTGTGAGTGTAGAGCTTAAGTGAAAACCCCTGAAACTAGTCAGATGGATGCTTGAATGGCAACCTCTCACAGTTGACCCTTGCCCTGGTGATGTGGGAAGAATGGGTCCACTGGGCATGAGGGAGCTAATGGTCACCAGGCAACAGGAAGAAAAAAGATAAGAAATGCTTCACCACAGCAGTGTGCTGCAGGGCTACTATTATGTGTACTCGAGAAATGAAAACACTAAGATATATTGCATCATAAAATCTCTTGCACCAGTTGGACTGGATACCCATTGCAATCAGCAACAGATGAGTGAGAAGAGCTGGAGGAAAAAGAATGACCCATAACAAGTTTAATGTGGAAATGCTGAAAATGTCATTTTAGAGTAGGGTTGTAGTCCAACCATCAGCTGCACAAAAATAAACAAACAAATAATTCACTTCTTCCCAAGGTGTGATTTCAGAGTTGAATAACCTGTTGATATATTAGTAATGTTCTGAAGCATCTTTCTTTTACAATTAATTGCATTCCTAATTATATTTCTCATATTAAACCTTAAGTGGTTTTCAGAAAATGAAGATTATAGTGTGTTGTTTGATTTTCACAGTTTCTCCAGACCCACACCCACAAATGATGACATGTTGGGTACTGGGAAATGATTTGCATACAATCACAAAGCATTATGGTTGGGTAAAACCAACTTACTTCATTAGAAAATCAAGTTCTTACTTACATTGTAGTTTCACTGCAACATTATCACATGTTAATTTTCAATCTATTGCATCTCACCTCCAAGATTTAGTGGATAGCGTTTCTTTGTAGGAAGTAAGAAACTCGTACTGATGCACTTATCCTGAAAATTCAGCTGCCTACCCTAGTTTATGTAGTGAAGCATTGTGGGCTCAAGCTTTCATGATGTAATGGTATGGATTTTTAGCGCCAAGCAAAATTTCATGAGCAGACTTTATCAACAAAATAAAATGCAAAAACAGCACACTTTTTGCATCAAAAACTGTATAAGTTTGTGTTATATCTGTTAAGGAGATTATGCCCAACTCCAATGGTTTATTACTTGCACTTGCTCAAGAATGCACTTTAAGTAAGGGCTTGCATGAAGAAAACTCATCTGCACTATTCTGTTGTGTAAGTATTTTTTTCTTCCCACAGAAAACAAATAACAGAAATTATTGTGCAACTACATTTGCACTCTTGTATTCACAACCACACAGTCTCCTACTATGCAGTTAAGTGAGGAAATCTTTAACTTTTCTGAAATGGAGATCATTTGTGATTACTGTCATTTTGCAAATGTTTCTTGGACAGATTTCTTTAAAAAACTTTTTTTCTAAAAAAAAATAAATAAAATAAAAAGAGAACTATATAACCTGCACTGTTAAATATACCCTGCTTCCAGTACTCATATCTACTATGTCATCTGGTCTTTCATTTTACGTAGATTTTATGGCTAGAAAAAAGAAAGAAAGAACACAATTCACTGCTAATATCATATAACACAAAAATATTCAACAGTTTATCAAAACGATAAAAAGTGACTTTTTTGTCTTATAATCTGACAGCATTTCTTCAGATAATCAAACTGATGAAACCAGTAGCATTTGTCAACAAATGAAATCCCATAATATGCAAGAATGAGCAATAAAATGAAGAAACTTTTCAAATATATGTTTTAAATAAGAACCAGTTTTGTATGTACTTCCCAAAAATGCATTTAAAACAAACAGGCTGGTCTTGTTTTATGTATTTATTTGCATTTGTTTGATGAGAATGTCTGATTAGGCATGGCACCCTTTTCAACGGAGGCCTGGAGAGAGAAGCTTGAGAAAATTGTTACATTAAAGGAAGCTTTAAATGCATTTATTTAACATTCCCTATCAGTTTTTATATAGCATGAGGAAATATTCAATACATGTATGTAGCATTTAATCATATTTTTTGTGTAGGATGAGTAATAACATGTTGGAAAACAGTGATTGTCTGAATAATAACCTGTAGACAGAGGTCTGGGACAAATGTACAGTAACACACTGTTCACATATTTACAGAGAGAATTACATAGTTTGAAAAACAGCATTTAGACAGGGATCAGACGAGCAAAACAATAAGATGATATACTGTTATTAATATAAAGAATGTCTCTTAAGGAGGATGTTAATGGCAGGACACTACTTAGAGAGGAGGATGTTAATGGTAAGGTTCTAGACAGAGAGGAGGATGTTAATGGTAGGGCTCTAAACAGAGAGGAGGATGTTAATGGTAGGGCTGTAGATAGAGAGGAGGATGTTAATGGTAGGGCTCTAAACAGAGAGGAGGATGTTAATGGTAGGGCTGTAGATAGAGAGGAGGATGTTAATGGTAGGGCTCTACTTAGAGAGGAGGCTGTTAATGGTAGGGCTCTAGACACAGAGGAGGATGTTAATGGTAGGGCTCTACCTAGAGAGGAGGATGTTAATGGTAGGGCTCTACTTAGAGAGTTGGATGTTAATAGTAGGGTTGTAGATAGAGAGGAGGATGTTAAGAGAGGAGGATGTTAATGGTAGGACTCTAGATAGAGAGGAGGATGTTAATGATAGGGCTATAGATAGAGAAGGTACTTTCTTTTGGATGGAGGAAGGTAGTATATTATGTTTTAACATGTGCATTTGTAAAGGAAATATAGTCATAGTGAGTGCTGATAATTACAATATACTACAAAGTAATACTTTTTAGACTAGTTAGACCCTCATGTAATTTCAGATCACTGATGAGCAGTGCAGCAAATATATCAGTGTAGATATACTGAGAGTTATATTATTGAGGATTGAGTTTATCCCCAAAGAGAACAGCAGTAGTAGAGCTGTTAATTATTAAGGTGACTTTTTAGCTTTATTTTGAAGCTGTTAAAACAGTAATTTGTTTTGTTGCAGCTGGGATATCATTCCGGTGTTTTGATATAATTATGGAGAATGGAGATTTGCCATGATCATTTTAAGTTTTGCGAGTTAGGGTTAAGCATTTACCCTCAGGTCATAGATGTCAGGGATATACCAGGGAGTAGGTTAGCAATGGTTGGAACACATACTGGTTGATGTATGTTGTTTTATTTTTTGACAGAAATACAATGATGGGTTATGGAGTATAACTTAGTAGCACATTTGGTGACGTTGTTGCAACTTTGTTCAAGTTTGCATAGCTGCAGAGACTGTAGGTTTGTGCAGACTAAGGAAGCATACAGTAGACTGGGTAATAGATGGGAGGTTTTAGTGGCTATCCTGCTTTGGTTAATGATGTAGGGTTTTGTTTTGTATAGCAGGTCAAGTTTCTGATTGGTCTTACTGACAGCCTACTCAAAGTAATGCCCAAAGTTTAAGTTTTCAATGATGATTACCCATTGTAGTGCTATGTCTGACTTGCCCAGTCTTGGTATCATTATAAGAAGTAATGTTTAGTGTTGGTGTCTGTGATGACTGCAGGTTAGGTGAAAATCATAATTTTTAGGGTTTATCATTGTTTACAATTGGTTAAAGGTTCTTAATTTATAGTCTGCACAAAGGCGTAACTATGATTGTATCATCTGCATGTTGTATAACATAAGCTTGTTTTGATGCTATCTGTGTATCGGTGATAAATATCCTGAAGAGTAGAGAACCTCATTTAGAGCCTTGGGAATGCCTATTTGTACATTTTGGTAGGTAGATACAGGATCCTGCCATTTTGCACATTGACTTCTGTGACAAAGGGAGATACTCCCAGCACAGCTATCTAGAATTTTGTAAATAATTATATGTTATTGGTAAATATTGAAATGATTTGTGTAAGATGCTTGTATTACAACTGTATTAGAACTGTATGTTATATGTATATCAAACTTGTTTGTACAGACGTGTGTTGAACAGCGTTTGTAAAGTACTGAGCTTAAAGATCTATCCACACTGTCCCCTGCTGCATACACTATTGTAACAGTTTAAATGTATATATTGTAACAGTGATGGCAGCAAGGAGACACAGTGGCTAAAACTAGGGAACTTTCTGTATTGTCTTGGAAGTGTTTTATTGTTTTATGACTTCCAGCATCTTATCAAAGATCTTAGGAAAAGCCCCTTATCTATGTATTTTTACAGGCAGATGCTAAATGCTGCCAGCTGTCATTAATAGGTGTTTTTGGGACTGGAGTCAGATGGCAAGAAATGATGTAATTCTGTAAGTTAGCCCAGTAATAATATCTGAGATATTAATTTGAGAACGCTCTGAGAGAGACACAGCATTCTGTATTCTGTCTTGGACCTGACAACATCCAGATCCACTCAACACATCTACCTTGCTCTGTAAGTAAATTAACTAGGGTATTGTAATTATCTTAGATTTAGTCAGGAATATAGTGAAGTATAGTTTAGATGTTTTTCTTCATTAATTTGAGACTGTCCTGCAATGTTGTTTTAAATATTTCCTGTGATTTTGAACTCTGATGCCAGTGTAAATATATATTTAGAATTGTCTTGTTCTTTTATTATTTATTATTAAATACATTTAAACCTTTCACTGTAGCTGGTCTGTGTAGAGATATTTAAGTTCTGACAGTACTTGCATATTTATTTGGTGACACTGTGGGCCACTCTTAATAGCCTTGCTCTTGGTAAAGCTGGAATTTGCATTGATAGTAACATTGCACAATAAGATTGGATATCCTATGTTAAGGACATTAAAGTAGCTGATAAGTGTTCTGGTGGCATTGATAACTACCTTATAGTCTGGGCAGAAAGGGGCATAGCTAGTAAACCTGTGTCAGCCTTTCCCAGATGTGTGTGTGTGTGTGTGTGTGTGTGTGTGTGTGTGTGTGTGTGTGTGTGTGTGTGTGTGTGTGTAAAACAAAACTCCAAGCCATGTATGTGTGTGTCAGCTACTTGTTCAGGGACGCAAAGCACGGGTTAGGCAGAGAGAGTGTTTGAGGACTTGGCATGAAACCCTGGCTAAGGACTCAACTCTATATATGTGCCAGTGGGGAGTCTTATTGGGGAATTGGAGAAAGAGGGAGAAACCATCCCCAGACTGCTTGTGGTCTCTGTGTGCGCTTAAGGGAAATTGCACTTGATGCAGACAGCTACATCTGGAAATACTGTGTGTGTACTTGTCATCCTCCCAGTGTATGTCTCCCACTGTTGCCAGTGGTGAGGATTGAGGCTCCTTAATTACCGGTCCAGTGGTGGGGCATCCAGAGCTGGCCTTTGGTGAACTGGTGGCCTAGGCAAAAGGGCTCCACAACACTTCCCCACAGGACCTGGTGCCCCCACCCTGGTCTACCCACACCATCCAAATTACTGGAAAAGTGCCCTTGCTAGAAAGGCACCCTAAGCAGCTACTTAGTTGGCCTATGCCTAAAACGGGCTATGGGGACATCACAACTTCTATTAGTAAGATAGCTATTAAATCTATATTTTTCCATTGATGCCCAGGGTCATCAGTCTAGAAGCTGATGTGATATGATACTATATCAAAGATCTTGGAGACTTCAGGGAACAGGGTGAAGAGTATGAGTCTTTTATTTAATACACAGTTTGCAGCATCCAAAAATGATAGTAGAGCTATCTCATTACCATGGTGTGGGTGGAATTCATTTTGGTTTTGAAGTAGTAAGTCATTCCATAGCAGGCAGGTTAGGATGTGAGGGCAGAGACAGTTTTCCAGGATTTTGAATATGGTTTGGAGTATAGCTTTGGGCCTGTAGTTAGACAGGTAAGTGGGGTTTCTGCCTTTATGTATGGGAATAATACAGAATTTTTTCCAGAGGGATGGAACATCACTCCAGTGACTCTACTTGACAGAGGCACTGGGAACTAAAGTCGGGTGGCACAATGCCAGGGTAATCCTATGGGCTTGGCTTGTAAAGGCTCCAGGGCTATTAGCGTAGCACACACCTATGAACCTATGAACATATGATTCACTAATGGATCAATTGATCATTATGGGCAGAGTGTAGGCTGTGTCAAATTTGATGTATTCTGCTGGAAAGCCATCAGCCACTGTTGCAGTGGATTGGCGATTTTTTTTTTATGGTAATTGAAGAAACAGGCTTGTCACAGAAGTTATATGTGTTCACTGTGTTCATACAAATATTAGTAGGTGTTGTTGGAGGACCACACCTCCTGTGCAAGGAGACAATCAGCCAGCATATGAGCAGTAGAGTGCAACCTCCTTGAAAGGTAAGAGAGAAGATTCCTAAAACTGGTATATTTTAAAAATCAATGCCCTTTTAATAAAAAAAATGGTTTAAAACATTGGAATATCTACCTTGCTAAAACAGATGGTGAGTATGGGCCAGAGCAGAATGATAGCTAAAAGCAGGAGAAAACAGATGCGAGCAATCATAAGTCTGTAAGTGACACTGCTACTGAGTGAGGCAATGAATGAGAATAAAATGGGGGATAGGATATTAATGCTTGAGCAGAACAGTCCATACTATTCTAAAAGTTACCGGGGGGGGGGGCAACCTGCCAAATAAGGTAACAAACAGTCTTATTTGTTGATGTTTAATGTGGTAAACTGCTGCCCAGGAATTTATTCTGAACTGCATTTGAATTATTTAGCTACTGTTCATTTCTATACTGCTCTTACTGTTGTATTAGATAGATTTACAGGAGCAAATCTGAAATGTAATTAACCTTTCAAATTATATTGCTTAAAGCTGTTGAATGTGGTTAAAATATTTTAGAATGATAAAACATCTCCTGTTAATATTACTAACTATTTTGATATAATGCTCTATAATTGAGGGTCAGCTGTGGTTAATTGTTATTTGTGACATACTCTAGTTTTCTGACCATCCACTAGTTATCCACACTAAGCATATGCTCTGTAGCTTTCTATAAAATGCATAGGTTCATTTTTCAAAAGCTGCAAGACCAATTGTGTCATTATAAATTGTTTTATACTAAACATGTATTTTCAGACAATGCTATACATTTTCAGGTCTGTTTTATTGATGTAAGATATGATTGTTGTTAATGTGTAATTTCTTAGAACATTTTAAAATTTTATTATCTTAAACTTGGAAAACAATGTACAATGCTGTTTTGGTAAATGTGAGATTTAAAGGCAGAGTAGTTTTAATGCTTTTCATTGTGAGACTGTATTGCTTTGTTTAGCAAATGTGTATCAGTGGTTTGTACTATAAAATTTGAAATAAATGTTTTAAATTAAATCAAAATATCTGTAATCACTGTAGAAGTAAAGAAGAAGACAGTATGCACACTGAAAGTTTGGAACAGAATCAGGCATCCAGAACAGCCTCTGTTCAGCTGACATCACAGTGATGTCACAAAATGGGAGGGCATGGTTGGGAGAGGGGTGGGAATGGGTGGAGTTATGAGTGATGTGAAAACAGTCTTGAAGAGTAAACTTCTGGCTCTTGAAAAAATCAGGAACTGAGCAATCAACAGGCCACTACCTTGCTCTAAATGTAAGTGTTCCAAATAAGTGTGATAAAAAGGGTTACTCTGTACTGGTGCAGATGTGCAGTGGAGGAGCTGTGTTCAATAAGCTGATGGACAGGTACCTCCTGGACAGAGACACAAAAGAATACAACTAATTGCAGATATATGTTCTGCTGCAAGGGCACCAACTGAGGATAGGTCCTCAGATGTGTGCTATATACCAAAAGGCAGGGACTTACAGGGATACAGGTCAAGGCATGGAGTGTTTCACCCTCTAGCTGAGTGCTGAAGCTACAAGTAGGCATGCATTTGAGCTGGATTCAACTCAGAAAGGTATTGCACAATATCTGTTGGTAAACAGGAGGAGAAAGTTAGGTGCACATTTGAAAAATTAGATTCATGCATAGTTGGTGGCTTGAAACCACTCAGCTCTTAACACTATTACCTGGATATACAATTTGGTCAGCAAAAGATACTCAGAATGTGACATGGGTACAAGAAATAAAAAAAGAGATATGTCTGAAATGTTGAAGTTGCACACAGCCACAAAATGGACTGTGTTTATCACTAACCTGGAATCTCTTCCTTAGGTTTCTGTGATTTATCTGCTAATGCCCTATAATTCAGTGAGGCATCTCCTGAGACTATGCAGATTTCTGTTACCGAGATGCATATGAACCATTTAGTGCTGACTGTTATAAGCTTACAAAGATATTTTATTACAGTTGTTTGAAATACACTGTGATGACAATGTTATTTAAAGATTCTTGCATCACTGTCTTTACAGTGCTACAGAATTTCAGTGTAAACACACAGTGCTTGCAGTGCTTCGATCGCTTCTATCTCCGATCAACAAACCATGGATTATAAGTCAATTCCTTTGTCAGGACTGAACAAAAACATCCTGTGCAGACCCACACCCATCCCATGTCTTCTTACTGTTATATAAATGTATCTGTATCTATATCTATCTATCTTTCTATGTATCTATCTATCTATCTATCTATCTATCTATCTATCTATCTATCTATTAATGTTGTGGTTACACAATATTGGATACAGGAGTAAATCACCAAAACAGCGCACAGCAGTGCCTGTGTTGTGCACAATATATTGTCATATGTGTTTGTAAAATATGCTCACTAGCAAACTCAAAAAAAATAACATTTGGAACTTAGAACTTGAGCAAAATTCTCTTGATGTCTCACTGTAGAACTGTGTAGGATCACTTTTCTGGACAGCAGACCATGACATTTCTGTAGCACTTGCTTATTGTCTTTGGTGTAGTATTCACTGCATTGGAGGCAGCAGTAGATATCTGGTCTGCTTTCAAAATGTGTCCATATGTCTACAAAGGAATGAGAGAAATTTAATTCTGAGACTGATCTGTCAGAAATTACATAACGTGTTTTCTATAAACATTGCAGACATCTCAAAAATCACAGAATTAAATGTGATCTGAGCCTTTAATTTTAATGTCAAGCTGAACTGTCTTTACATTTTTTTGTGCATGCTGCAGATAATTGTTTGATCATAGAAACTAACGGCTGATTTCCAAGTGCACAAGAATGGGAAGAAAGATCTAGAAATAGTGCGGGGTAGTGGGAAATGCCTCGCCATCTAGTAGACAAATAGAGGCAAAGGTGGTACGAGGAAAAAATAACAAGCAATAACTCAGAAAACAACCACTGATAGTCAGGTGCACATATCAGAAGTATGGAAATTACCATCTGGCATTTATATTTTTGCAGTTTTTCTTACCCTCTTTCCACACTTACTGTACTGCTTATTTCCTAAATGTGTTAGGTCCTTTTGGTGTCATAAAAAGTATTTAGCATGTAACTGCAGTCACATCATAGCTGCATCAATCTCTTATTAACTCCCCTAATCCACAGGGCAGATGCAGGCAGCATTAGACAGAGGCTAATGCTGATATGTTTTTTATCCAATTCAGCTGCTTGCCATGGAGGTTGGGGGAGATGGAATAAATGCTCTACAGCATTACAATTATGATCTGTGTTTTATTCTAATAAATATGACTGCAAACTCAGATACACGAGTAAACCCCATCATCATTCAAGAACATAAAATTATTGTCTGGACTGATACCATACCCAGCAACCATTGCAGTAGGAGTGCATTAGGTAATGTGCAATGTTTAGGCATGGAAATGCATATGCACTGGATAATGTTGTGCAGTTTTTAGCATGGTGCACAGATATTTGTGATATATGAGTTTGTAACAGCCTTGGTTACAAACTCATATATCTGTGTACCATGCTAAAAAACTGCACAACATTATCCAGTGCATATGTGTGCAGTGGTAGCGTTGTTGCCTCACAGTAAGAGGTTCTCCCGTTCGATTCTCAGCTGGAGCGCCTTTGGTATGGAGTCTGCATGTCCTTCACTGGGGTCGGGTGGTGTTCAAAAGACGTCCTTTGTCTTTGGTGTAGTATTGACTGCATTGGAGGTTGAGCGTCGAGCTGGCACCTCGGCACCATAAAAATCTACTGCCAATCATTAGCGGATCGGAGTTCTGCTGTGGCAACCCCTAACCGGGAAAAGCTGAAAGAAGAAGCAAGAGTTTGTAACAGCCTTGGATTTTTTGTTCTAAGTAAAATTATTCTCTTTTGTGAAGGTTTTAATCTCCCCATTTACAGCAAAGTTATGTGTCTTAGTGAAAAAGTATAACACTGTATTTTTTATCTCCTTTTTGTCAGCATCTGAAATTATATGCTTCACATTATCGCATTTATTTGTCTGCATGTAAATTGTCCCAACCAGACACTTTTTTTTATTTTGAGAAGTTTGTAAAGGTGAGGATCAGAGGATCAACAAACAAATGTTTGCTAGTTATACTTAGATATGTTTTCTCTGTATCTTTCTCTAAAGGAATGCTTATATACCAGCCATCTGAATGCATTTTGTTTCAGAAAACAGTGAGCTAACATATTTCTGGTTACGTACTATGCACAGTAGGTACACTTTTGACTTGGGACCAAATGAATTTAGAGGTATTTCTGTTCTGGTTAGTCAAGACAGAATCATTGGTTAGTAAACACTCATTGAAATTATGGGTGTGCACATTTTGAACAGGTTTTTCTTAAAGGTAGTCTGGTTAGTCCAGGTATGTGCTGCTTTGTAAGCTGCCTGTGCAGTTTGTTTCACATGTAGTTCTGCGGAGTAAGTAGGAAGCCTAGCAAAATGTATGGCCTTAAAAGGTAAGATTTATTTACATTATAAGCTTTGGATCTCATACTACCTATAACTCAGCTTAATCTGAAATGTTCCTGAGGTCGTTCAGTGCTGTGTGTATGATGATCTCGGTTTTAATTTTAAGATGATGTATTTTTCCTTTCTTTGATCAGGTGATTTTTTTTTTAGTGCAGGGCACAAGGTATGCTGGCATTTCAGTAAACAACGAATGAAAAGTGTGCTTAACTTTTGATAAGTTTCCACTGGTATATTTGCCCCTAATTTTAAATAGTAAATGTAAGAGAAAAGTTATCTGTACTGTCAAACAGCAGATATAATATTTCAAGTGAAATTATGCTTATGGATATGGAAGTTACCCTACATCTTAAGGTGAATGAGTTACGAACTTCGTAGCATTTCTGTTTTTAATTCTGAAAACAAATGCATTTCAAAACCATGCTGAGTGTGTGTGTGTGTGTGTGTGTGTGTGTGTGTGTGTGTGTGTGTGTGTGTGTGTGTGCACATGATACATGCATATGTAAATGTGTGAAGATGTGCTTATTCAGACGGACATATGTGTAGATATAGATAGATTAGATATAGCTTAGATAGAAACTTAGCTATCCACATTCACACAGAATCTGAGAATGTTGCTGAAATGCTCACCGTACTCACCTTCACTTACCTTTGGTGTACTTTGACAGTGAAGTTTAAAATTAAGTGGTATACTAAAGGAAAAGTTATAGCAACCCTTTTTCATATAAATCAGCAGGAAAACACATCTTCAGAAAGTAGGAACCATTTCAAACATTTCTGTATTTCTCAATTGCAGACCTGTAACGTTTGTTGGAAAGACTTCAGTAAGAATTAGTAAATGTTAAGAGTCCAGAAAATTTTAAAAAATGCAGAAATGGCAAATGCTATTGTTATAAATGTTAATGTCTGCATTATAGCAGTTTTCTAATAGCACTGCTACTAGAAACTATTGAAGAACAATCTTCCATACTGTTGATTAATAGCTGGCTCTAATATACAGTTTTGTGTGTGTGTGTGTGTGTGTGTGTGTGTGTGTGTGTGTGTGTGTGTGTGTGTGTGTGTGTGTGTGTGTGTTTAGGTCTGGGTGTGTCTGCATGTATGTATCTGTATGTATCATTCATTCACTCACTGACCAAATAACTACTTAAAGTAATACATGGTTTTGTGGGTGGTGGCAGGAACTTATTAATTTACACAGTAGGCAAAAATCTTAGAAGCTACTTCGGAACAGGGTGGAGATCCATTCAAAGGACAGACATGCAAAGTTACTCAGATGCTGCTATTTCACTGAGAATGCATTGCTGACCTGTAGGACCAAACTGGAGCACCCAGTGAAAACCTACACAGACACATTGGGGATACACAGGCTTTGCACAGGAGGTACCCTAGCCAAAAACTGAATTGGAGGACCAGACACTGCGAGGTAACATTGCTAAACTCTGCCATACTGAGCTACACACACATAGACACACATGTTCACACACACACACACACACACACACACACACACACACACACACACACACACACACACACACACACACACACACAGGTCCACATGCATGTGGTAATGCTTTAATATTATTTAGCTGTCAGGTATTGTTGTAATGATATTTTGGATTTTTAAGTATTTTGTTGAGTGGTTTGCATATAGTTCCTCCTCTTTTGTCCTGGGGGCCCCATTCTAGGTGCATTGTGACAGATTTGTGGTCCAGAATCAGACATTATATAACCTCCTGTTCCATACTGTCTTTAATCAGAGAGTGTGACACTGAATAGAGTCTAAATGACTGGACCCATTTCCTTCTGGAGCTGTGTGTGTATATATATATATATATATATATATATATATATATATATATATATATATAGAGGTTCTAAATGCATTCTTTCCTCAGTCATGTCCAGTAACAATTGAGCTTTAAAGTGCTGCCCACTTCTGCCATTGGATCTATCTAAAACAGGTCTTAGACATCATTCGATGGAATTATTTTTATGAAGCATTGCCTTACGTGTACTTAGTCAACCTGCTAATTGACTTTGTTGTGTTATGTACATTCAACTCTAAACCAGTTACAAGTGGCATCCCCCAGGGCTCAGTCCTGGGACCCCTTCTGTTTGGTATATACTTCTCAGAGGTACAGGCAAGCACAGGAGGACTATGGCTGACCAAGTTTGCAGACAACTGCAAACTGGGGGCCATAATTGACTCTCCAGCTGATACAGACAAACTCCAGAAGGGTCTCACTGAGATGGATACCTGGTGTCAAAATCGTGGCCTCAAGCTAAATGCCAAAAAGTGCATAGTCATCCCCTTTGGAAAAAATAAAGTACCCACGAACTACCTCATACGTGGTAGTCCCCTAAATACCGAAAATGTAATAAGGGATCTGGGGACCCAAGTAGATAGTAGTCTGTTCTTTGATAATCATATTGCCAAGGTGGTTAGAAAATCCTTCTATGTGGCCCAACTAATCACAAAAGAGTTTGCATCTAGAACAAAAGAGGTTATTGTGCCTCTCTACTCATCACTCATCAGACCCATCATAGACTACAATGCCCATTTGGGATGTACTTTACAAGACACCTGCAACAACTGGAAAGACAACAGAAGTACATCACCAAGAGGATTACTGGCCTCCACAGATATGCCCTATTGAGCCCCATTGAAGAAACTCCAGCTGTACTCGGTTGCATATCGCTTACTCAGAGGTGATCTCTGCCTGACATATAAGGCCATGTCCAACCCAGAATTTATGGACATGCTCCACCTAAAAAAAACAAATTCCCAAGGGCCACACCACAGTGATAAATAGGACGTGCTGGAGGGATAGATTCTTGACACAGAGACTCCCCATGCTTTGGAACAGGATTCCAATATACATTAGGCAGAGCCCCTCACTAACACTCTTCAATAGAAACCTTGACGAGTGGATGGGAAACAGAAAATTTACCCCTGGGATCACTGCAGTGGGTCTGCTGGACAGAGGCATAGGGAACTAATCCAAGGGGTGGCAAAAGCCAACACACTCTGGCTAGGCTTATAGATGCCCTCAGGCAGATAGCCTAGTACTTACCTATGAACCTATGAACATTAATACGAAGGGTGATTTAGAGCATGAGTGGGTAGCAATACTTTGCAAACCCAGTAGTCCAGAAAAGAAGATGGACAAGCTGCAAGCAATGATACACAAGGGGTGGGTGTCAGTTTCTGGCATCATAGAAATATTGGTCATTCACAAGAAAGTGCATGATATTTATCTGCCAATGTATAGCTCATTTAAGAACTGTGAAAAATGGAGGAAGAAAAAAACAGAAATGATCTCTCTAACAGAATTCATCTAAAGGGAGATCAGGAAGGAAGAGATAATCCAACTCATTAAGGGAGAGAGGTAATCACAGTGGTCAAAACCAAAGATAAACATGCTAACAATTACATTAAGGCAAGGAGGAAAATACCACTGGATTGGTATAGCTGATGGCTCTCAGCCACAGCAAGGAAGGAAGTTGAGAAAGACTAGAGAAAAGGAAAAATGGAGTATGGAGTACGGTAGGAGGAAGGGGATTCTCGGTGCAATCTGAGACCTCTACAAGGAAACCATGAGTTCCCAGTCTCCAAAACAAAGATGGATTAAATTGATTGCTGTTTTGAATCCATTTAATACAGGAGTGTACCATAAAATAAATAATTCTAATTGTGGTCCTAACCAAATTGGACATGGTCAGGTAAGTGAAGGTAAATGTTTGGCACACTAATAGTGATCATGACCAGTGTGTGTTTCAGAGTGTTAGGAACAAAAAAAGAATGAAAGAAGGGATGATGGTGTGGGATTTTTGTAGGGTGAAAATTTGTAGTAGTTGATAGATAATGTATTTATTGCTGTGAAGAAATCTTTGATGCGAAAGTAAAAAGGGAAAACTTGAAAAACACCGGTGTGGCTACATTGTACTATGATATTAGCAATTATGACAGAAAGGTAGACATTCAAGCAGTAGAGGGGAGGTGGAGAGAAGGTAGGCCTAGTTCAAGAAGAAAATCAGAGGGTGGCGAAAGAGTTAAGGGGAGCAAATGAGGAGTTCAAAAGAACGTGGCAGAAGCAATGTGGGAAACTAAAAAGGATAAAGGTAAGATCAGGTCTTATCATGTAGATTATGCATGGGAGGATGGTCAGAGAACATGGGGGGGAAATGCCAAAGTATTAAATGAGTGTTTCAGTTTAGCCTTCATTAAGGAAAGTGGTAGAGAGTTGCCATGATCAAAAGTTAACTGATGAGAGAGTGAGACAGCAGGATTGTGAGACTGGAGGTTCAGACAGAACTGGCACCATTGACTGAGAAAGTTAAGCAACAGGTGCCTGGTTCGCTGCTTCAAAGAGTACACAGGAATTAGACCAGATTACTGTCAGATGTGACAGGAGCTTCCAAGAGGTCACTACCCTATGCACAAGTGCCTTAGGACTGGAAGTTGATAATAATGACCATGTACAAAGGGGAACAGAAGAAATCCAGAAAACTGCAAGATTGTCAAATTGAACACAGGGGTAGGGAAAAAAGATCTTAGGAGAATCTTGATAAAATTTGTTTTTCTCTAGGAAAACAGCAATCTCCAGAATAAGAGCCAACACAGCTGCATGGAAAGAAGGGGCTGCCAGTCAAAACTGATCCAGTTCCCTGTCTGTATTGCAGAATAACTAAGAATCAAGTACCAGAAGACTTGATCTTTCTGGACTTTATCAAGCCAGTTGACTCAGTCTTGTATAGGCAATTGCTAGGAAAAGTCTAGGGACTGGGGAAAGGAGAAACATAATAATTTATAAAAATATGTAACTGCTCTTTATTGAGGGATGTATTTTAATTACTTTGTTTCATTCCATAATTAATTAATTGATGTATTATTTTTTATATAAACTGCTGTGCTGCACTGAATGTTTACTTATGAATAACTAGTCATGAAAGCTTTCTCGACACTACTTCCAGTTGGAAGTTTGCTGAATATTAAAGTGTCTTTTTTAACTCCATTTTACCTGTGGTACCCATTTATGTGTTTTGTTCCACATTGATCATCAGCTGGAAAGAGACTGCAAATGGAGCAATCACTGGCCTGAAAAGGGGGGGGGGGGCAGAAAAATTATTCATGTATGCTGTAAGAACTAAGAACTTTAAGAACCTAAAGTGTACAATTTCTCAAAGGACATGTCTCATTACTCATATAAGCCATCTAAAATTATACATCAGCACATGACCCTATCACCTTCCACAGCCATTTTAATTCTGGTGTGAAGAATACCACCATTTTCTTTCTCCATTCTTTCACATGTTGTTTTACTCCTTACAGCTGTTACATCATGCCAGGATTGTTGTGGCTGAGGTGCAGTGGATCTTAACAGCCATTGTTTGCCCAGTTGGTCAGCTAGGAAAAAAAATGTCAGTGTTGTCATAGTGTGACGATCCTGACTTCCCCACAGTACTTCCATTGTCATGGGTACAATCAAACCGATATCAACATTAAGGCTCTTGTCATCCATAGTGATGGGTCTTTTCCAGAAAAGGTTACCTGTCATAGTGGTGTCTTAGAGAATGGGGAACAAAATGGTGAAGCAAGGAATGGAAGTTAGTGGGAAGGTGAAGCAAGGAAAAGAAAAGAAAAGAAAATTAAGTATATTTTCAGAAAAACAGACTGTCAAAGTCTAAAGATGTTTTGGCCTTAAACATAAAGATAAAAAAAAAACAATGTCTTTCGGCTTCTCCCATTAGGGGTTGCCACAGCAGATCACCAGTCCTGAGATTGACTGGTACTGGAGTTTTTACTGTGTCGAGTTGCCAGCCTGGTGCCCAACCTTCACCAAAGGCACACACACACACACACGCACACCTACCTGCATGTCTTTAAAACTCACTCGACCACAGAGAGGACATGCAGACTCCACACAGAAGGTGCTCCAGCCAAGAATCAAACCAGAGAACCTCTTGCTGTGAGGTGACAAAGCTAACCAATGAACCAGTGTGGCCAAATATAAAAAGCAGTAACTTGAAATAAATGAATAAAGTTATAGTATTTGCCCCCTTTCTCATCTCAAACATCTCATATGCAGTATAATTTCAGTCCCCCATCTCATAGAACTCCTGGACCTGTACATCTTGGTTCAACCCCTGCATTCCTCATCCTTGGCATTGTTGGAGGTTCCCTGAGTACATCTAAACATATTTGGTGGTTGTTCTTGCTACCTCTCTAACTTTTCTCTAATAAGTATGGGAGCCCCTCTGATCAGCTTCAAGAGGACAACAAAGATGTATCTTTTTCATTACCATATCTTTTTTCAATGTTTGTGTTAAATTATTAGTGCACATTGCACTGAATTTTAGTATAAGTATGTATTCATTCACTGCTGTTATTGTAATGGTGGTTGGGGTCAAGGGCGGTAATAAGTCTGAATTTAGTTTATGACATCACATTTTTTAAATAACTGATATAGTGATAGTTCAAAAAAAATTGCAGTAAATACCTTAGAACTGTAACATCAGTACACACAAATGCTCTTTCGTTAGCTGATAATATTCAGTTATACGTGAATTACGTGAATTCAACTGCAGCACTAATATTGTCTAATAACTTTGACATTAATATATAAATAGTCTAAGCAGCCCTTTTCACAAGTTCTCAGTGGGCCTTAATCTTCTGGGTTTATCTCAGGTGTAAACAAGTTAAAAAATGCAATGGAATGAGTACCATGTGCATACACTGTGTGCTTAAATACTGCCCATGGGGCTCTGCCTCCCAGTCTGACTGGCATGTTAACATGTTATTCTGTATGAACATGTGCATCTGTAGAAAATAATAAGCTAAAATAAGCAAAACATTACCAAACTGTTGCTTTTTCCCAACTTTCAGTAGTGCTACTACTATTACAGTAAATATATTCCTGTTATAAGTTATGTTTGCTTCCACAATAATAAAAAGCTTCATGAAAGAGCTTCAGGCATGTATTTATGGCAAATTGCTGTTTATGTTACACAAAGACAGATTTATAATATTGCACTGCATTTGAGCTGGGAGGAGTTGTAGCAGAGGCCTGAATGGAAAAGTGAATGCAATTAAATCAGGCATTAAAGTCTACATTCTATGGGATTAAAATACAGATTTCAAACTCTTCACTCATAACTAACCAGCAGATGAACCAAACGCAACAGAAAGGCCCTAAATGAATGAAACCTTTTACAAATGTATTAATTTAGAAAATAAACAGTCAACAGTCATGTGCTAGATATGGTATAAGGACTTGTTATGGTTGCATTTAAATTGTGTACTTCATAGCTTGTTATGATAGGCGCCATCTTTTTGGTATGCTCATTATTTCTGCTTTTATTCACCCAAAGCACGGATACAGAAGAAGTACAATGCATTCATCTTTTACGGTTACTTTTTTATTATATCAGGTATGTTTTCTACATCATCTTGAAAACGATATAGTAAAAAGCATAATATGAATGTGCATTGTTAAAACAGAAGGAAAATCTTGGATTAGAATTAAATTGATAGTGGAAGAAATTCTGCAAACAAAAATTTTTTATTCAAACAGTTCAGCTGCACACTTTACTTAGGAAAAACAGGTAGAGTTTAATAGCATGTTTTAGATCAGGAAATACATGGACAAAGAGGCTGCCCCCATAGTATCTCAAGTAATCTTAAATAAACAGTTTATAGTAAACATAGCCGGCCTTAGGCATAGGCCAACTAGGTGGTCGCCTAGGGCACCGCTCTAGCAGGGGCGCTTTTCTACTATTTATTAGGTGTAACTTGACCAGGATGGGGGCACTGGGTGGGGGGGGCCGTGGAGCCCTTTTGCCTAGGGCACTAGTTGACCTAAGGCCATTCCTGATAGTAAAGACTGTAAGAGACTGTTCTTTTCTGTTATCTGCATTAAAAACATAACAAACACCCCACACAACTTAAAGTATATTAATCTATCAACACAACCATGGCTCAAACCTCTTTCGAAGCACAATAATGTCTTCCAAACTAAGCGTTTTAGGGAGTAATGCAACTGCCAAGGGCAGAGGTGAAAACAGCACTGGGCTTTACAACACCACTGAACAGTTCATTATCTCCATATAATGGGCATCCTATTATATGTATATATACACACACACACACACACACACACACACACACACACACACACACACACACACACACACACACACACCATACCTCTCAGTCTGCAGACTTTGAACATATATACAAAGGCCTTTGAAAAGTAGGTACATCCAGCCAAAACTCTGTGCATCTAATTACCTGAAAATTTGAATACCAAACTCCTTCCACTTCCTGTAGCAATGTAGGGTACTATTCAGAAACAATTAAAAGAAATAGAGTAACAAAAAACTTGAAAAATGTAAGCACATTAAGAAAGGCATAATGTAAGATCAATAGACTTCAATGAACTGTAATGCAAAATTCTACCACAAAAGGTCATTTATTTTTGCTTCTGAAAAAGGAGATGTACAATGTGTGTCCACTATGTTAGTCATGTAGGATGGCTTGCTGTGCTCTAGACAGCTTCAGAAATTGCATGTTATGAAGGGGGATTCAGAAAATTTTATGAAGGGTTAAATCAATCCTGAAAGTAGGGACATAGCTTCAAAAAAGGTACAGCATATGCAGGAATAAATTATGGAGGTCTCTCTCTCTCTCTCACACACACACACACACACACACACACACACACACACACACACACACACACACACACACCCTATTCTTCCTATTCATAAGTCATTCACTATTGTACAAGTCTTGTTGAATTCATACTCTGCAGGTATCTAAAATGCAGCACTACACAGCATAGTGGGACATCTCAGCACAGAACTGCTGTATAATTTCTGCATTCAGTCTTTTTTTACCTCAGAAGAGGACACGAGGGATAGAACTAGAACAAGTGGTTCAAATTAATCTTCAAATGTGTTTTTTTCAGTAAAATAAATTCATCATAGTACTCATCTACTTATGAGTAGATGGTCTTGTCTCCTTAGCCATCAAACACATTTGTCATTGCAGCTCACTTGTTTCCACAGGTGCATTGGAATACCTAAAGCAGTGATCTTGCATTCTTCTCTTCCAGCTGTGCTTCACTTTGGCTTCATATGTGAGAACAGGAGATTTTCCTTTCATTTTTTTCTAGTTTGACTTCAGGATATATATTTAAAATAGGATACATAGAATAAAACTTCTGTCAAAATGCATACAGTTTATTTTAAGTTATCAGTCAGAATTGTGTAAGAGAGTTGAATTTTCAGTGCTGTGGAAGATAATGTATTTGCTTTATGTGGTGGTTTAGTTGATGGAGTGTTTTTATTTTATATTTTTTTATTCTATCCTTTATTTAGCTGAGTAAATCCACTAAACACAAATGTCATGTACAAGGGAGCAGGACTGGCCTTTGGTCAACTGGTGCCCTAGGCAAAAGGGCTCCACAGCACCACCCCCCACACTACTTAGTGCCCCCATCCCGGTATACCTACACCATCCAGATTACTGGAAATGTGTCCCTACTAGAGTGGCGCCCTAGGCTATGCAAGGGAGGATCCAAAACACTGATCTGGTTAAATGACTTCCTCACAGTCACACATTCAGCTTGAGAGTGGATAAATCAATTGCAACCATAGAATGAAGCTTGATAACAGCCATCTTGTAGTATTTATTCTATGTGATGTAGTACTGAGCATGTGTGTGATATGCAAAAAAAAAAGAAAAAATAATGCTTAAAGTAGCCATCTTTATGTTCCCCTCCTTCCACTTCATCTCAGAATTTGTAGTCATTCCCATATCCAAATGGAATGCTAAGGGAAACTTTACACAGAGCTGCTGCACTCTGCAAACCTAGTAAACATCATCTGTTCAGGCAGCAATTCTGCAAGTGATAGATGGCTACAACTGATTCCCCAAGCAGCATCAAACAATTCCAGCTGTAAAGTTAAAAGTGCCTGAATCCTGCCTGGTTTGCAACAATTCTATCCCTTAAGTAAATGCATTAAATTAGTTCATTTCCTTGAAATGCCTTAGCAGAACCTTAGACAAATTAGGCCTTAAAACACCTTAACACTTCCCCACAAAAGTCCTAATATCTGCTTTCTTAACCCCTTCCCATTTCCACTGACTGCAGTACAGTAATAAAGCATTGTTTCTAGCAATAACATTGACATGACTTATGGTAAGAAATCTACACAGGCAACGCCAACTTGAGAAATAAGTACAGTATAATTTCTATAGATGTATATGAATGAAAATTAAAAAAAAAATCTGGTCTGAGGTTTATAGATAAATTAAGCCCTGACAACAACAGGTTTCCCTGACACTAGAGGAGCTGAGTGGGATGAGGGAGGAGAGAAGGGATGGAGCCTGCTCACCTGTCTCAGGAAGAGAAGAGGTGGCACATGCTCAACGAAACACATGTGGGCATGATCATTCACAGTGGATACTGGAGTGAATGGCTTACATTGTCTAATGGTAGGGAGTAGGACTGCTTGCTTTGAGCACTGCCACAAAAGTGGAATGTAACTGCATAGTGCAGTCAACCCACTGCACAGCTCTCTATGGGTATTTCTCTTATGCATACATAGTGAAGTAGGGAATAAATCTGAAACCACCTCTTATGGCTACCTGAATTTCATCCCCTTTCAGCGGACCCTCAACCTGCTGATGGAGAATGAATGGGTTAGTTTGTCACGAGCAGGATGGAAGCCTGGCAGGCAGTGGGAGCAAAAAGCTTCCAAAAATTTAAGTAATCCAGTGTTTGCATTTTTTCATGTTCCATTATATTGTACCTTTAGTCATTTAATGTTTTGCAGTCTATAAAAATACTTAATATTTATGAAAAAAATCCCCGAAACTACTAGTTTAGAATAATAGAACTGCAGCAAAAAACTGGTAAGCTGCTATTTGTAAGAAGTAACCTATACCTACAGATAACAAATACATCTTACAATTTAACCAAACATGGAAACAATTCTAACTTGTTAACACACTAATTACTCCTAGGTAAATATACTGCAGTAACTAATGCCATAACATACATTCATCCACAATCCAATCCTGAACTTTTTAAAGAAATCTTAATAGAAATCATGAACTTCAGTCTTAATGACTTTGTTTTAATGGTGGCCAATTTCAATGCAAATTTCTTGAGGCCAACTAAACATAAACTAACTCAGCTCTTTGCCCCAAATAACCTAAATGAAACAATTACTGCTAAAACTCGATCTAATAAAAAATCTGTTCTCTGCTATTCTGGAATAACAGAATGTCCCCTTTTCTTTCTATACCCTGTAGAAATGCCATAGGTAAATGGTGCCCTATTGGCACAGTTAGAATGTTGTCTCCCTCTGATTGCTGCAGCCTCTAAAGGAAATGTATCCACCATTTAGTCCATCTCAAACACCATTTGCAGATTCATCACACTCTTCCCAAGAAATGAACACCACTACAAAACCATTGAAACACCTAAATGGCTAGCTGTGATACTACCTGATGACTTTTTACTTGCCTCTCAACTATTTAAACTTATCAAGAATTATACCTTACCCCCACTAGCCTCCATATTATTCAGAGATGCACCAGCATTCAGCCTCAGTAATTTTAATCACTCATGTCCTCTCCTCCAAACTCCCCAAACTAGGCTTCACTGCACAGACCATGCTTTCTTAGTCCTTAGTCTCAAACTCAGGGAATCTCTGTCTTATTTTCTTAAAGATAATTCCTCTTTCCTCATTTTCCTATCAGAAATAAAAGCTCTTTTCAAAACTTTAGAAAAATGCAATTGCCATCTCTGTCATTATATAATTTAAGTTCTTCTTGCTTCCCTTCCATCTACATACCTTCCTTTGACTTTATTTTTAGATTATGATTCTTTCAACATGTCATCTCTGGTTTCCACTCTATATATAATGCGTGTATATATTGTGTTTTATCATTTACTCTATGTATAATGTAATTTATCTATTGCATGTATACCCTGGAGCTAACTATGATATTCATTTTGTATATATGTATATTGCATTTTGTCATTCACTCTGTATATAATGCCATCTATCTATTGTATTTTCCAGGGGCTGAGAATGAAATGGGTCAAATAGGATCAGTGTTCTACCCCTATTAACAAATTCAAAATAAAATAAAATAATCTCCAAAGAGTTAACAATCCCCTACTGGATCTAATAATAAAAATATTCCACAAAGTTTTAAGCTAGTAAAACTAATGCATAACACCCTAAGTGATCACTTCTGTCTTTTGTCTATATTCTTTTTCAAAGGATTAAAAATCCCCCTAGCTCTAGTACAACAAGGTCTTTCTCTGGGCAAAAGATGATCGGGTGCATGCTTAAATTAGAATAATTAATTGGTCACTGGTATTTCAATAAACTAGGACAGGCCCCACAAAAAAAAACATAATTCCCTATTAACTTTTACAGTAACATTCCTGGCCACAACAAATGCAATTAAAGATAAATATGTCAATGTGACACCTCAAACCCATATACAAAATGGAGAAAAGGGGGTACGTTAATCCCAATTGTTCCTAGATTAACCCTGACTTTAAGAAAGAAATTAACCTAAGAGACAGAACATGGCACAGAACCCGAACTGTCAAAGGCATATAGCAATAATAGAAAAATGGATGACAGAGACAGTTCTTGTGGCAAGGGGGGAAAAGGGTAGCATGGCACAGAGTAAAACTTCCAAAGGAAATGGAGGACTTGTGGACCCTGATATTAAGCTATGTGGACAAGCAAAATAGCTAATATTTGAAATCATGTATCAGAACAGAATTATCATATGAGGTGGAATGATAACATTTTAGAAATATATCTTGAAATAGCAATGCCCGATTTACTAGATTTAATGTGGGGTGGGAGAGAAGCAGTTTAAAACAATATTGCTTCAAGACATGAAAGGCATAAACAAAAGGTTTTTCAATTATAATAATCTTAAGAAGTGGAAGAATGATGTTCTTCTAGTAGGGGCCATGAAAAAAGGGAAACAATTAGAAGTAGCCTGGTAAGGGATAATATAAAGGTATAATAATGACACCAATTACAAGAGCATTTTGGATGTTATAAGTTATGAAAAGCTGAAAGACCAATATGGAATACCAAAGAGGAAGATGTTGTTGAAAAGGCAGCTAATATTAACCTGCTGAAAAACAGAAAAGGAAGTGTGTTGACTACAGGTAATTAAGTGGTTAGTACAATCATGAGAGGATGTACTGGGGAATAAGGGGAGAAAACATGAAGGAAATTAATAGACCTTAAAAAACACCTAATAATGACTGAAAAGAAGAAATGGACGAATGGCTAAGTAAGGATGTCACAGAGGAGTGTTGGAAGACAGTGTTATGAATACCTAAGATAGCAACCAGTTCAAGGAAATTCTGTATTTTTGGTAGAAGTGCCAGCATAAATATTTTCATATCCCAGAGAGACTATTCAGAATTTTTCAAGCAACCACAGCAGATTGTTAGAGATGCGTATGTGGGGGAGGTGGACATAACATATCTTCTGGGAATGTAGGGATCTAGGCCAAGTTAAACTGGCTTTATCAGTACTGTTGAAGACAATAATGGAAGAAGATATAAGACTTACAGCAAAGTATTTCTTATTGGGGGTGAAAGACACTCCCCTCCTACAAGCTGCAAAATAATGCCTGCTGTGAATAATTTTATTTCTGGACAAAAAGGCAATCACTAGGAAAGGAAAACACAGAATAGTCAGATAGTCACAGAAATAATTTCACTGGTTAAGGCACTTAGATAACAAGACGAGTAGACATAAGACGCATACAGGACTGAATAAGTGAAACCAGTGGGTTAAGATGATGGACAGTATGAAGGGATAGCTATTTCTTCAATGACAGCTGGAAACTACTAGTAAAGAAGAGAGAGGAGTGAGTTGTGGCTGGAGATCCGGAGACTGTAATGAGAATGATCTAGCATATACCAGCTGTTGCCCAGATGCATATAAAGATGTCAACAGGTTCTCCTTCATCAAGTATGCATGTTTATGTTAATGAGAGAAGCTGTAATGGATTAAGAAGTTAATTTGTGCCTACTGTTAAGTGCAAACTCTGGCTTTCAGCTGGTGATATGTAAATAAAAGGAATGTGGCATGGGCTATATAGTTATACAAAGAGAATGTGACACTATCCAGCTTCCTTTGTTCAGCAGTGTACCATGCATATGGAATGTACCTCATCATTATTAACACCCCTTTTCCATCATTTTTAAATTGAGGTGGAGTCTCCAGTTAACTGCCACATTCTCTTTCTGTCTCACCTCAATGTCGCACTCCTACCTTCTTCAGTTGTCTTGCCTGACTATTACAGCTCTTCTTTCATTCAGTCCATCCATCTCTTTGCTGAACACTTTTATTTTCCTTTTACTTTCTTCTTGTCTTTCCCAAATCTTCTTTATAAGATTGCCTTCTGCTTTGCTGTACATATGCCCTAACCACCATAAGCTATGTTTATCTTCTCTACAGTTGTACCTACTTTAGTTTCTGCCCTGATGCCCTCGTTACCTTCTTCTTATGTCCCACAGTTTAGATCCTATTACCCAGCTCAGGTACTTTATCTCCATTATCTCCAGTTTCCCCAACTGCACTGCCTTTACTACACAGATTTATGTACCACACAACTACTCTAATTCTAGCTTTGACATCCTCATTCAGACTTCCCTTTGCTTCAACCAGATACTTAGACCTATTAATCTGTCTCACTATTTTACAGTCTATCTCAGTTTTCAGATTCCCCTGAGTTCCCCCATTTGCCGCCATGAAAGCAGTCTGGTCTGTATTCAGTTTCACCCCATGTGCCTTCAGTTTTGCATTTCATTCCTCTAACATTTGCTGAAGATCTTGTTCAGAGTTTACTTGTAATGCTACATCATCTGCATAGAGCAGCTTTGGTGATCTGTCCTGTCTGACCTGTTTGCTAATATTGCCCATCACCAGTATGAACATCAGTGGGCTCAGAGCTGAACTTTTATGGACACCAAGCACACTGGGAACACCTCTGTGAGTGCCAACACTGTTCGTACTTCTGCCGTTGGGTCCTTGTACATAGTCTGCACTAATTCTGCCAATAACATCTAACATTTTACATCATTCCCAACAACATTTCCCTCTCTCATACTGCTTTGCACTTTCTCCATTCCTACTCAGACCCCTCCCCAACAGTACATCGAAGTAATTCATAAGTAAAACTCCCCATTTCATTCTTTTCTGCTATCTTGTCATCTCTGCAATCCTCTCTCATATACTATAACCAAATTAGTATTTATTTCTCAGTTCTTTCTCTATATGTCTCAGTCTTCCCCACATCTCTCTATACTGCTTACACCAATCTAACCTTAATATCTCTATATCCAAATACAATAAAGTCAGTATTTTTGCTTTACTACCACTTACCAGTAGTTATTCTGCACTAGTAACAGACCCTTCACCACATAAATTCATCCTCATTTGTATCAATATTCCCAACACCTGTACTCTTTAAAACCCACACATTCCAAAATCATCTACAAGCCAAGAGATTAAACACAATTTATTATTCTACATTTTAGCTTCTACTTTTCCCAAATATATCCTCCCTACTTTCCATCTTATCTATATCCTCATCTTCTATCCTTCGAGACCCTCTGTTTCTTACATTTCAGAAATGTTTCTCCAATAATTTCTAATACTAGTACCTCTTCTCCTACTTGCACACTTATGATCCTACCATTATCCAGTACCTTCACAATACCAACAAAACTCTTATATTGTTTTGACCAAACAAAATACTGCTGACACTCATCTCTCAATCACACCCTGTCTATATCAGCACTCATATATCCTACTGTTCAAGGACAATTATCCAAGGCAACAGCCATTTACTCACAAATTGGGTGTTAAACATAAAATCAAGCAACATTCCTCTACCTGTACCATTGTGCCTCCATAGCCATAAAACTTAGCTGTGCCATCCAACCAAACCCAGGCCCAGCTCAGCATATTCAGGCACCAGAAAGCATGTGCCCATATCTCCTTATCACTATCACCTTACCTACAGTCCCTCCCTGGCCATCATATATACCATACCAACTTTCAAAGTATTTATAATAAACTCCCTAAAGGTTGCACACATGGATAGCACTACAAAACTCAGCTGTCTTGACTGCCACAGAGACCCGACTCCACCAGGAAACCAAAAAAAAAAAGTTAAAAAAAAAAATTAAGAAATCTCCCTTCCTGGCTATAACATTGTCAGATTAGACAGAGTCAACAAAAAAGCTGGCGGAGTTGCATTTTCTACAAAAATGTACTAGATGTTTCCCATTTCCCACACATCATGCTAACTTTTCCTAACTCAGAAATCCTATTAAGTGTGCTAAAACTAAACATTATTACAATAATCACAATCATGGGTCTATACATACCCCCAGTAACATTGCTAAAACATGGGAAGAGATTCTCTGCTGGACATCCTCAAAAATCCCTCATGAAATCATAATATTGAGTGATCTTAATATAGACAGCCAACCATACAATCTGGAAATCCAACCAAAAATATACAGCTATACAAATTCATCCGACTTTAACCACACCAACTAGATATAACAAAGTCACAGTCAGACAGTCAAATCAAGATTGGATCCTAACATCCTCTCCAAATAAAATATTATCCCATGGAAAACTGTCAGACAGCCTAAATGATTATTTTCCAATGTACTTCATGAGGTACCAAAGTAACAGCTGGAAAATACATTATTACAGCCTGGTAAAAAAAAGTATTAATTTTCATGAATGCACTTGTATTAATTCACTGTATCTCCTTAACTAGGAATCACTAAAGATTCTCCCCATAGATGAAACTGTCTCTGATTTCAAAATAATCTTCCTAGATGTTCTAAGCATACTACTCCCCCCACCAGAATAAAAAGAGTCAAAAGTCAACCCTGCCCCATGGCTGTCCTTAGCAACTAAACAACTCATAAAACAAAGAAACAAAGCATGGAAGGGCTGGACAAAAACATAAATTAGCTCCTACTTTACTAACATTTAGACAATTAAGAAACCCAATAAAACAATTTATCACCAAAAATAAGAAAACCTAGTACTTGGCCAATGAAAACATGCACACTAATAATTGAAAAGTGTTCTGGGCCTCAGTCAGTAAACTTAAATCCAGGGCAAACTATGCTGCCAACATGAAACACACAGAAAGAAAATGATACCACAGCCAACCAATTCAATACCCACTTTATACACATGGTGCAGTCATTAACCAAAGTCCCTATTCAATCAAACATCCTCCTTCACCATGTCTCATGACAATCAGTCCCCAAAGGTACCATCAAAAAATTCCTCAAAAAATTAAGCCTACTCCAACTGTACCTGACAGTTTACCTGATAAATATCTTAAAATAACATTCCATTTCAATTATAATTAATTGATCCAAATCTTAAAATAAAGTCCACTTGCTAGAGAATAAGTCATTCATTATTCCACTGTGCAAGTGGGAATCAATACAGCACTTTCAATGCATCTCCCTTACCAAAACTATTAGAAAAATGTATTCATCCTTCTCAACTATCTAATAGATAATCAGCATCTGCCTTCAACCCAGCACACCGTCAGCCCTTGTCATAGCATCGCTGCTGCTTTCCTGAATTTTGTTAATACTGTCAATGCCTATAGAAACGCTGAAGTCTAGTCTCCACCATCTGCCTAGACTTTTCAAAAGCTTTGGATACTGTCTACTACTAGAAACTCTTACATAAAAGTTCATCTTTAGTGCTCACCAACTCTTCAGTGCAGTGGTTCCTTTAAGTACCTCTCAAACAGAGCACAGGCAGTGAAATGGAAAAATGAATTCTCCACTATCTTGCCAGTAAGTAGTGGTGGCACACAAGGCTCTATACTAGTCCACATACTTTTCAACATATGAATTAATGACTTCTGCTACAAGAAATACTACCTTAGTTCAATACAGTGATGACTCAGCCCTAATCTGCTCTGCCAAATCTCCCTCTAAACTCCAAGACTTTACACAAAAATCTTTCTTATTGATTGCACATGGCTGAGTAATTTATGACTACTTCTAACCCCCCCCCAAAAAAGTACTGCTCTTTACCCCAGAACACATCTCTCTCAAAGCAGTACTATTCATCATTGTCTGTGCCAACTACACCATGACAGAATAAGTAAACCGCATAAAATTACTGGGTGTTATCCAGGGGCGGCTCGTGGTATCGGACTGCCGGACTGCAGCCCTCCCACCTTAAAAAAAGAAAAGTAAAAAACAAACAGAAAAAAAAAATATAGACTGCAGTCCAGATAGAGAAACACAGGTTCCCAGCAGTCATTACTGCAAATGCACCCAAGAATCAGTGCGGGGACGACTGCACAGAAGACGAGGTCTGGACTGCTTCAGCTGCAGGCAGATCCAATCAGGACTGAGAGAGGTGAGCTGCTCTCACGGGATTTTCGTTGCACGGGCTCATTCAGGAGGTAGGTGTAGCAGGTTTTGGTCACTGGCTGGATTGCTCCGTGTCACGGGTGGATTTTGCTGCTTCAGTTCACTGGATTGCTCGTTTTGCTGTTGTTGTGTGTTGCAGGTCACTCATTTTGCTGCTGGTGTGTGTTGCAGGTCGCTCGTTTTGCTGCTGGTGTGTGTTGCAGGTTGCTCGTTTTGCTGCTGGTGTGTGTTGCAGATCACTCGTTTTGCTGCTGGTGTGTGTTGCAGGTCGCTCATTTTGCTGCTGGTGTGTGTGTGTGTGTGTGTGTGTGTGTGTGTGTGTGTGTGTGTGTGTGTGTGTGTGTGTGTGTGTGTGTGTGTGTGTGTGTGTGTGTGTGTGTGTGTGTGTGTGTGTGTGTAAAATGCCCCAGTTACTATATACTGGTGGCTAGAGAGAGCAAATGGTGGTGGATAGAGACTCAGGCTTGAGCCCTGTACCTTGGATGCAGGTGGCAAGGACCTGAATTCCCTATCCAACACCATTTCTAAAAAAAAACTTGCAGAGTTTTGCCTCATATTTGTTCTGTTCCTCGTAAAATCTGTGGTTTCTGTATCTACATTTTTCCTTGCAACGTCTGTAGTGTAGTGGTGCACTGGTAGCATTACAGCTACAGGTTCTCTGGTTTGATTCTTGGCTGGGTTGCCTTCTGTGTGGTGTCTGCATGTTCTCTTTACTTGCAAAGATGTGATTGGCATTTCTCTCTACTCTGCTGAAAATTGTCTTTTGTTCCAAGTCAGACTAGTTTCCTGGTTAAACGTTTAAAAAATAGGCATTTGAATTTCAGACTTCATATTCTTCAGAAAGTACATGGTAACACAAAATTTTTAGCAGTTGTCTAAGTTTATAACATAGATATTTGAATGTGTCCCTATTTTTGGGATTGTATTTCCCCATTATTGGCTTTGTCCAGGTATTTGTGCTAAGGTTGAGAGTTATCTATGGTGAGAACTGTATTCATTGAATGTTTGGGGGCTGTATTCCCTCCCTATTACTGGCTTTGTCCACATGTTTTTTGCTAAGAGGTTGAGAGCTATGGTGAGAACTGAATTCACTGAATGTTTGGGGGCTGTATTCCCCCCCATTACTGGCTTTGTTCAGGTGTTTTGTACCAAGAAGTTGACAGCTATGCTGAGAACTGAATTCACTAGTTTCCTGGTTAAAAGTTTAAAAAATAGGCATTTGAATTTCAGACTTCATATTCTTCAGAAAGTACATGGTAACACAAAATTGTTTTAGCAGTTGTCTAAGTTTATAACATGGATATTTGAAATGTGTCCCTATTTTTGAGGACTGTATTTCCCCATTATTGGCTTTGTCCAGGTATTTGTGCTAAGGTTGAGAGTTATCTATGGTGAGAACTGTATTCATTGAATGTTTGGGAGCTGTATTCCCTCCCTATTACTGGCCTTGTCCACATGTTTTTTGCTAAGAGGTTGAGAGCTATGGTGAGAACTGAATTCACTGAATGTTTGGGGGCTGTATTCCCCCCCATTATTGGCTTTGTTCAGGTGTTTTGTGCCAAGAGGTTGACAGCTATGCTGAGAACTGAATTCACTAGTTTCCTGGTTAAAAGTTTAAAAAATAGGCATTTGAATTTCAGACTTCATATTCTTCAGAAAGTACATGGTAACACAAAATTGTTTTAGCAGTTGTCTAAGTTTATAACATGGATATTTGAAATGTGTCCCTATTTTGGGGACTGTATTTCCCCATTATTGGCTTTGTCCAGGTATTTGTACTAAGGGTGAGAGTTATCTATGGTGAGAACTGTATTCATTGAATGTTTGGGGCTGTATTCCCTCCCCATTACTGGCTTTGTCCACATGTTTTTTGCTAAGAGGTTGAGAGCTATAGTGAGAACTGAATTCACTGAATGTTTAGGGGCTATATCCCCCCCCCCCCATTATTGGCTTTGTTCAGGTGTTTTGTGCCAAAAGGTTGACAGCTATGCTGAGAACTGAATTCACTAAATGGTAGCCATTTAAGTTTATCTTCCTCTCTTTTACAAAACAGCTGATTTGGCATAGTGGTATGTTTCTCTGACTGTTTTGCACAGGGTCCCCTGGGTTAAAGACGTGGCAATGAAATGTACGGTGGTAATACAGCATTTTATTCTAGCAACTTTCCAACATTATACAAGCAATGTTTAAAATGTGTCCCTGGTTGTCCCCCCCCCCCAAATAAATTTTGGCTTTTTCCAGATTTCTTGTGCTGCAAAGTTCAGAGATACAACTGCGTGTCGAGTAGATTTTACAAGGAGCTGAGAGCTACAGGGGAACAAAACTTTAGTGCTGCTTATTCTGAGTCTGCTTGCATTAATAGCACAACAGGTAGTGTACTTGCTTCTGATGCAGAAGGCAGTGGGTTCTACTCCCACAGTAGATAAATGCATTGCTGATACTGTACTGTGTTGTAAAGTGGGTGGATGCTGCAGTCTTTTTGGCAAAGATACCTAGAGTAGTAACTATGAACCTGTTATCAGTTTGCTATAGAGTCCCTATTGCGATATTACTAGCTTATTTTTATTTTATTTTTTAATGCATGCAACATAGGCAATTTATTCCTCAAGGGCAACAGGCACTTTATTTGTAGATGAATAAACAGTGACATATAAAGTTGTTTGCTAGCAACAACCTCTTCATTGTTACAGATTTCTTTAATGTGGAATTATTTAGATGACTACTTCAGAGGTTGTGCATATTTACTGATACTGGTGGACTGTAGAAGGTTGAGTAGACTTTTATGATGGAAATGTTCTGAATTGGGTAGTTTTGTCATTGGTGCATGCATTTTGTTTCATTGTTTACTGGAAAAATGTTCAAAACAATAAATTTAAAATGCTGTCTAACAACTGTACTGTATTGAACAAGGAATATAATTTAGTAGAATCAGGAAGGTGTATCAAAGAGCACATGTATGTTTCATGTGCAAGGGGCCTATGATTTGAAAACAGCCCAGAGTTAATCTTTATCTGCCACTGGCAAAATGTATTTTCTTTGAATGTGGGTTTCAATGCTGTTTCATTGAATGTGCGTTTCAAGGGCAGAGAAGTTTTCATTGTGAGAATGCGTTGCTTTGTTTAGCAGATATATTATTGTTTGTGCTGTAAAATGCAAAATAAAACTTTCAAATTAAATTCAGATCATCATAGAAGTAAAGCAGTATGCACATTAGTGTTTATGGTAAATGGAGTGATATAGCCAAGTAATGGATCATTGGAATGGCTGCAGGGGGGAGGGCTCCATTCGACCATGATTTTGTGAGGGGGAAGGGCGGCAAACTCAAAGACAGCCCCAGTTGAACTATACCTACCGACTGTCCAGATTTTCACAGAATGAATAGATTTTTGCTTCTTATTTTTGGTTTGTTCCTGATAATATTTGTGGTTTTCTGGAAAATCATTTAGGAATTAAGTCACTAATGACACTGAGTTGTGGTTGTCTGTCAAATAATTTAGGAATGAAGTCACTAAATAATGACAAGCACTGAGTTTCAGACTTCATAGCCTTCAGAAAAATGCATGCTAAAGCAAGACCTGTTATTCGATTAACTGTCTCAGTATATACAAGAGCAATTTCTAGTACTGTTTATGTTCCCCCAATATATTTGGCCTTGTCCAGATTTATTGCATTAACAGGTTGAGAGGTACATACAAATAAATTGCTTTATAGAATTAGGCATAGCCAAACCTCTCAACTGTCCCCGAATTTGGCTCAAAATGTTGCTCTTCCCCTAATAATCCCTCCGCAAAATAGCAATTTTGGAAGAAAACATGGAGGGTTTACAATTTAGAAATAACTGTAATAATCAGAGTTATAGATTACTTTTATTTCAGAAATGCATGTAGATTCTTTTATTTTGTCAGCTGTTCAAGTTAGCAGTACTATTATTAAAAAATGTCCCTTCTTTGACAGGTTCCCAGCTTTATTGTGTGGCTATTTTATATTTTTGCATCACATTTTTGGTCCATTTTTCATAAAATTGTGTTTTTGGCAAATTAGTGGTAAATCATTAAAGACTGAAGTTAGAAAATAATGACAGACATTTGAGTTTCAGATTTCATATCCTTCAGAAAACTCATACTAATACAAGACCTACTATTTTGTTATCTTTCTAAGTTTATAAGAGCAATATTTAAAAATTGTCCTTATTTTTGGGCCTTTGTCCCACTTCTGTGTATGGCTTTGCTCTGATGGTGAAGTATGACAAATGTGTCAGGGCCATCAGACAGCCAGAGACATTTCAAATTGTGACATACTTGTTGCACCCTACTCCCCCATGTAGTGACTCTGGATGTGTCCAAGCAAGGCAAGGAGCAGTTGTGCAGGGTATCTCCCCATGCAGTGTAAATGTGCAGGGTATCCCCCATCCAAGGTAGACACAAGTACTACAGTGGCTTTTCATCTGTTCTTGATTTTGCAGAATGGACTGTTTCTGTCATATTTTTGTACTGTTGATTTATGCTTATTACTCAAAGTGCCTGTTTTCTGTGTTTAAGTAGCAATGCTTTAATGACCATCAGGTAAGCTTGTTTGAGATCATAACATGCAAGTAAGCTTTAATAAGCATACTGTTAAAGAATTGCCAACATTGAAGCCTTTCTGTTGTTGCCATACAGAGAATACTTAACTAGATAATGTATAAGCATTGGGTATTGAAATGCATATGACAGCATTTGTAATAAAGGACAGGATTACATTATTTTAAGAAGCTCATTACACTTGTTGGAGACTTCCAGTGATCTCTGAGGGCTTTACCCGTAAACTAAACAGAATGCCATTCATGTGTGGTCCATAACCTGTACAGTAATCCTTTAAGCAATGTATCTTGAGCTTGTTTGATTTTCATTTTTTACTTTGATCATGTTTTCCCCATGAAACAAGTAGATAGTTGTCAGGCAGCAGGTCTTTTTTGGATAAACATTGTTATAAGTGGGGGTATCACAGAGATTGCTACTTTCAGCATGTTACTTGGTACTCTAATAAAGCTGAATATAAATTATAATGCAGTGCAAGGAGAAGCAGTTTGAGCTGAGTGCTGCATGTTTTTCTTATACTTGATTTTGACTGGCATTCCAGTAATGTATTTAAAAAGTAATTTATATTTTCATGCCTCACAACCTTTTTGTTTCCATCTAGATATTAAGTAAGCTGTCAAGCAGCCAATGCATTGAAATATTTTTATTCTTTTACACTTCATTTGTCTTGATTGGACTCTCATAATGAGGGTTTGGCACCCAGGGCAGCATATTTAATTAATGTTCAGTTTTTGTGGTTTTGAGCATAGCTCCTCCCCTTTCTAGTTGTTCACACCCCTTCCCATTGACCCCACCCATTCGGCTATCTCCTGCAGCCCCCCTTTGATTTGAAGTCACCAGCTGCCACTGGTGTTATCTTAGATGATCAGTTGAAGATCAACCACCAAATATTACAAGTGGTTAAAAAATCATTTAAAGCTAGGTATGTTATAAAGAGTAAAAACCTATCTCACTGGCATAGACAGAAAATGTAATAGCCTCTAGTTTCTAGCTGCCACCTTTGCTGCCCCAATCTTCACAAACCTTCAAGTCTCACAACTGTTCAGCATGAGAAATGTTATAATAAAATATCCAAAGTTGTAATAAACTGTAACAATAAAACACACCGCTGCCTATCCCTCAGAAAATAAAACTGGTTAGAACTATCACATCATCTCTCTCTCTCTCTCTCAGCTAACTACAATACACAGGCTTCTCTATTTCTAGAAAATGACCCAGCATTTAACAACTTAATACAACACTACTTCCCAAAATGAATTTTACATTCTAGGAAATGCAGGTAATTCTCTTTATTCAAATAGTGTAGCTAAACTGTGGAACTACATCCCTCTGCCACTGAAACTCATTCTGAATGCAGACTGATTTAAACAAGAGTAAAACTTCACCTATTAAATCAATAGATCTGATCCTGTAGATCTACAGGGTAAATGCCATTGTTATCTTCACCTTGCCATATCATCAAACAATTTCCCATCATTCAGAATCCTATGCCCCATAATCAGCCTTTTCCATTACTTAAATAGTTTTACTGACATTTTCCAGTTATACACACACACATATATATATATATATATATATATATATATATATATATATAACTTTGTGACATTGCTCATTTCCTACCTCTATTCTTCTAATATAAACCTTATGGTAGTCATATATATGTATGTATATAATAGTCTTTGATTGTCTTGGCTTTATAACCCACCTCTTAACTACAATATTAGTATTTTCTGATCTACTTAGTTCCTAGTGTCACCTACATTTCTTTGAATTTCTATGCAATAATCACAAGGTCTGTTATCTGGCAAACCCACTAATATGCCTCAATTGTTCAGTGTTCAACATGTAGTACATAAGTATCTTTTATACTGCAGTAGTTGCCGTTATTCCATATGAATGTAATCTAATTAACAAATGTATGTGTAATTGTTTTTGTATATTACTTAATATATGTTTATGCATATTACTGAATGTCTGTTTAAAATTTTTGCAATATGTTGAAATTTTTTGCCCTAAGCCCAGAAAATGGTTTCTTGATTCAAACCAGTTGGACAAACTCAGTAAACAAATGCAAAAATAAATAAATAAATAATACAATAGAATGCAGTACAATACAATACAATACAGTACAAACAAACTATATATTTAGGACATCAAGCCATCACAGGGCTGCTCAAATCAGATTTCTTGGAACATTGTCATATTTCTTCTCGAAATCTAGGAATGCCCATTTGGACTCTTTCCTCATCTCTAGTTTCTTGTCAATTGTCTGTCTTACTGCAATTTTTTTTTGCATTAACATGTGTTTCTCAACAGTAAGTATGAACTTCTATAATATCTTAGCTGACATTATTCCTGTAATTCTTATTGTTCACCTATTACACAAAAATCAAACATTTCAAAAAAGGCATATGAAAAATATGAGGCAAAATCAGGGACATCTGTGGGGTGTCATGGCTACTTGCTTGTTGCTGTTACACTAAAGGATACTGTCAGTACAGCAGCACTGCTTACTGCTGCTGTTATATTAAAGGATACTGTCAGTACAGCAGCACTGCTTGATGTTGCTGTTATACTAAAGGATACTGACAGTACAGCAGCACTGCTTGCTGTTGCACTATAGGATACTGTCAGTACAGCAGCACTGCTTACTGCTGCTGTTATATTAAAGGATACTGTCAGTACAGCAGCACTGCTTGCTGTTACATTAAAGGATACTGTCAGTACAGTGGCACTGCTTGCTGTTACATTAAAGGATACTGTCAGTACAGTAGCACTGCTTGCTGTTGCACTATAGGATACTGTCAGTACAGCAGCACTGCTTGCTGTTGCTGCTCCATTAAAGAATACTGTCAGTACAGCAGCACTGCTTGCTGTTGCAGTATAGGATACTGTCAGTACAGCAGCACTGCTTGCTGCTGCTGTTACATTAAAGGATACTGTCAGTACAGCAGCACTGCTTGCTGATGTTGTTACACTAAAGGATATGGTCAGTACATCAGTATTGCTTGCTGCTGCTGTTACATTAAAGGGTACTCTCATTATAGCAGGACTGCTTGCTGCTGCTGTTACATTAAAGGATGGTGCTACTGTTACATGAAAGGATACTGTGAGTACAGTGCACTTCATGCTGCTGCTGTCACACTAAAGGATACTGTCAATACAGCAGCACTGCTTGCTGTTGCTGTTACATTAAAGGATACTGTCAGTACAGCAGCACTGCCTGCGGTTGCTGTTATATTAAAGGGTACTGTCAGTACAGCAGTACTCCTTGCTGTTGCATTAAAGGATACTGTCAGTACAACAGTATTGCTTGCTGATGTTGTTACACTAAAGGATATGGTCAGTACATCAGTATTGCTTGCTGCTGCTGTTACATTAAAGGGTACTCTCATTATAGCAGGACTGCTGGCTGCTGTTGTTACATTAAAGGATGGGGCTACTGTTACATGAAAGGATACTTTCAGTACAGTGGCACTTCTTCCTGCTGCTGTCACACTAAAGGATACTGTCAATACAGCAGCACTGCTTGCTGTTGCTGTTCCATTAAAGGATACTGTCAGTACAGCAACACTGCTTGTGGTTGCTGTTATATTAAAGGGTACTGTCGGTACAGCAGCACTGCTTGCTGCTGCTGTTAAATTAAAGGATGGTGCTGCTGTTACATTAAAGGATACTGTCAGTACAATGGTACTGCCTGGTGCTGCTGTTACATTAAAGGATATTGTCAGTATAGCAGCACTGCTTGCTGTTGCTGTTACATTAGAGGATACTGTTAGTACAGTGGGACTGTTTGCTGCTGCTGTTACACTAAAGGATACTGTCAGTACAGGAGCACTGCTTGCTGTTGCTGTTACATTACGGGATACTGGCAGTACAGCAGCACAGCTTGCGGTTGCTGTTATACTAAAGGATACGGTCAGTACAGCAGCAGTGCTTCCTCTTACTGATATATTAAAGGATACTGTCAGTACAGCAGCACTGCTTGCTGCTGCTGTTACACTAAAGGGTACTGTCAGTACAGTAACACTGCTTGCTGCTGCTGTTACATTAAAATCTGCTGTTGTTACATGAAAGGATACTGTCAGTACAGTGGCACTGCTTGCTGCTGATGTTACATTAAAGGATACTCTTAGTACAGCAGCACTGCTTGTTGCTGTTACATTAAAGGATACTGTCAGTACAGTGGCACTGCTTGCTGCTACATTAAAGGATACTGTCAGTACAGTAGCACTGCTTGCTGCTGCTGTTACATTAAAGGATACTGTCAGTACAGCAGTACTGCTTTACAGTAAAGGATATGGTAAGTACAGCAGTATTGCTTGCTGCTGCTATTACATTAAAGGATACGATCAGTACACCAGCACTGCTTGCTGCTGCTGTTACACTAAAGGATGGTGCTGCTGTTACATGAAAGGATACTGTCAGTGTAAAGGCACTTCTTGCTGCTGCTGTTACACTAAAGGATGCTGTCAGTACAGCAGCACTGCTTGCTGTTGCTGTTACATTAAAGGATACTATCAGTACAGCAGCACTGCTTGTGGTTGCTGTTATACTAAATGGTATTATCAGTACAGCAGCACTGCTTGCTGTTACTCTTATATTAAAGGATACTGTCAGTACAGCAACACTGCTTGCTGCTGCTGTTACACTAAAGGGCACTGTCAGTACAGCAGCACTGCTTGCTGTTACTGTTATATTAAAGGATACTCTCAGTACAGCAGCACTGATTGCTGCTGGTGTTACACTAAAGGGTACTGTCAGTACAGCAGCACTGCTTGCTGCTGCTGTTACACTAAAGGGTACTGTCAGTACAGCAGCACTGCTTGCTGCTGCTGTTACATTAAACGGTGCTGCTGTTACATAAAAGGATACAGTTAGTACAGCAGCACTGCTTGCAGCTGCTGTTACATTAAAGGATACTCTTAATACAGCAGCACTGCTTGATGCTGTAACATTAAAGGATACTGTCAGTACAGCAGCACTGCTTGATGCTGTTACATTAAAGGATACTGTCAGTACAGCAGCACTGCTTGCTGTTGCTGTTACACCAAAGGATACTGTCAGTACAGCAGCACTGCTTGCTGTTGCTGTTACATTAATGGATAATGTCAGTACAGCAGCACTGCTTGCTTTTACATTAAAGGATACTGTCAGTACATCAGCGCTGCTTGCTGTTACATTAAAAGATACTGTCAGTACAGTGGCACTGCTTGCTGCTGCTGTTACATTAAAGGATGCTACCAGTACAGCATTACTGCTTGCTGCTGCTATTAGATTAATGGATACTGTCAGTACAGCAGTACTGCTTGCTGCTGCTGTTACATTAAAGGATACTGTCAGTACAGCAGCACTGCTTGCTGTTATACTAAAGCATACTGTCAGTACAGCAGCACTTCTTGCTGCTGCTGTTACACTAAAGGATACTGTCAGTACAGCAGCACTGCTTGCTGCTGCGTTTACATGAAAGAGTACTGTCAGTACAGCAGCACTGCTTGCTGCTGCTGTTAAAGTAAAGGGTACTGTCAGTTCAGCAGCACTGCTTGCTGCTGCTGTTACATTAAACAATGGTGCTGCTGTTACATTAAAGGATATTGTCAGTACAGTGGCACTGCTTGCTGCTGCTGTTACATTAAAGGATACTGTCAGTACAGCAGCACTGCTTGCTGCTGCTGTTACATTAAAGGATACTGTCAGTACAGCAGCACTGCTTGTTGTTGCTGTTACGTTAAAGGATACTGTCAGTACAGCAGCACTGCTTGCTGTTGCTGTTATACTAAAGGATACTGTCAGTTCAGCACTGCTTGCTTGTTGCTGTTACACTAATGGATACTGTCAGTACAGCAGCAGCACTGCTTGCTGTTACTTTTACACTAAAGGATACTGTAAGTACAGCAACACTGCTTGCTGTCGCTGTTACATTAAAGGATACTGTCAGTACAGCAGTACTCCTTGCTGTTGCTTTTACATTAAAGGATACTGTCAGTACAGCAGTACTGCTTGCTGTTGCTGTTATATTTAAGGATACTGTCAGTTCAGCAGCATTGTTACTTCTGCCTGTGATCAGGAAAGGATACGGATGAGAGAGGGAAACTGGAGATTTTACTGTCCTGTAACTTCAGGGCTGCATCGTCATCATTCTGCACTGGTGGTAAGACTTGGCAGGGGGTTGTGGTTAGAAAGAGAATGAGAAAGAGAGAGTAAGACACAGAGTGGGAGACAGAAATAATAAGAATTGGAGAGAAAGAGGCAAAATGAATGATATATATAGCTGGTGTGAATCACCTGAGACGTACCTCCCTGGACTACATGAAAAGAGACATAGAGGAGCTCTCTGAGCATGTGGCCCAGGCCGGTATGACCCTGACCTTGAGTAGCATCTTACCCTCACCAAGAATGATGCCACAATATGAAGACAAGATTATCAATTTCAACAATTGGCTTAAGTATTGGTGTCATTAAAAGGGGATCCAATGCCTGTCAGCCTGGGATGACATGCTCGACAGGCCACAATGCTTCGCTAAGGACGGCTTGCACCTGTCACCCCTGGGCTTTCAGATATTGGCAAATGATCTTGCTACCCCCATAGTGCCTTTTTTAGGCAAGGCTCAAATGACAAACCCACCTCCATAGGTATCACAAGGAATAAGAAACTAAGAGTAATGCTACTCAACGCCAGAAGTCTAATCCTCAAGATGCATGCACTCAAAACTCTCCTTAGCATGGAGAACATCGATATCTGTGCAGTAACAGAAACCTAGTTCAAGGCTCCTGAGAGCACCCCAGCACTACCAGGTTATACCTCATACCATGCTTTTTGGCCCCAAAACTTGGACCGAACCAGAAAAGGAGGGGGAGTATCAATATTCGTCAAAGATACCCACACCTCCAGGTTGGTGGCACAGTACAAAGCATCAGAGACTATCCATGTGCAACTAACAGTGGGTAAAACTGCCTTCCAGTTTATAGCCTGCTACAGACCACCCTCCCAAACCCAGGAACCCCACTCAGCCTTCCTGAGAACACTGGAAAATATGAAGGTCTCTCCAAACACCATTATATTGGATGACTTCAACTACCCAAACATAGACTGGGAGCATTACTCTAGCTCCAACACCCTAGCTCAAAGGTTCCTAGAATTTATAAACTCAAATGCTATGGAACAAATTGTTACCACTCCCACAAGAGGGGAAAACATACTGGACCTGATCATCACCAACATGGGGACTCTATGCTCCAGACCAGAAGTGTATCCCTCACTGGTAAGATCAGACCATAAACTAATCTCACTGGATATTCACATCCCGAATCCACCCCCTGCCCAGAAAACCACAATGAAAAACTTCTCTAAAGCAAATTTCACACTCCTCAAAACTGAGGTCGAATCCTTCAAAGCCCCCAGGCCTGTGGAAAATATGGTCCATACCGCAGAATCCTTTATAAACGCATTCTATGAGCACCTTCAGGAATGCATGGATTATGCAATCCCAAATAAAACCAAGACCCAATCCTCCAAAGGCAGACGTCCTGTCTGGTGGACTACAGCCATAAACAAACTATACAATAGAAGGAGGAAGCTACTACATGATAGAGCAAAATCCCAAATAGGGAAGGCATCTCTGATCAGTGTTAGCAAAAAACTACGGGCACTCATAAAATCGTCTAAGGCCAGCTTCGAGAGAAAAATTGCACAGGACACTAAGGATAATCACAAGGCTTTCTTTAGTTATGTTAGGAACCTGGGTGGGAATTCCCAGATATGCTCAGAATTAGTCCAAAATGACAAAAATACACCAAACCCACAGACATTGCCAACATCCTAGCTGACAGGTTCAGTGCAAACTCCCCACCCGACCCCACCAAAAGGGCAAATATCGATCCCAGCATACTGCTGCCTCCCTGACATCTCAGATGCTCAGATAAGAGCCGCCCTCTCCAAAGCAAAAAACACAGCATCAATGGGACCAGACGGTGTCCCGGGCTGTGTAAGAAGAGCTAAACCCAAACAAAAAACTACTGTTCAATCTCAGCCTTACCACAATATATGTACCCAAAGAGTGGCATACAGCAACAGTGGTCCCTCTCCACAAAGGTGGTGCCTCAATGGATCCTGGAAACTATTGCCCCATAAGCCTGACTAGCTTGGTCTGCAAAGCTATGGAAAGGATCATCATGGACTTCATAAAAAAAGATATTGGGGACCTACAGACACTGGATCCTACCCAGTTCAGCTTTAAGGGCAGATCCTGCCTCTTAAACCTGGTTGATTTATTTGAAACAGTCACCAAGGCCATTGACGAGGGGAAGGTGGTCCACACAGCCTACCTGGACCTCGCAAAAGCCTTCGATAGAATACCCCACTCAGGCATTATAGATAAGCTCACCAGCTTAAATATAAACCCCTATGTCACTAGATGGGCTGCAAACTGGCTCAAGGACAGAACCCACATGGTTAGAATTGCTGGAGCCATGTCAGACTCCAAACCAGTTACAAGTGGCATCCCACAAGGCTCAGTCCTGGGACCTCTCCTGTTCGGTATATATTTCTCGGAGGTACAGGCCAACACAGAAGGACTGTGGCTGACCAAGTTCGCAGATGTCTGCAAACTGGGCGCTATAATCGACTCTCCAGCCGACATAAGCATCCTCCAAAAGGGCCTCATAGAAACAGACAACTGGTGCCAGAGCCATGATCTCAAGCTAAACGCCAAAAAGTGTATAGTCATTCCCTTTGGCAAAAACAAAGTGCCCACAAATTACCACATAGGTGGTAATCCATTAAGTACTGAAGAAGTAATTAGGGACCTGGGGACCCAAGTTGATAGCAATCTCTCATTTGACAACCACGTGGCCAAAGTGGTTAGAAAAACATTTTATATAGCCCACCTATTCATGAAGGGATTCACATCTCGATCAGGGGAGGTCATCGTGCCTCTCTACTCATCCCTCATCAGGCCCATAATTTTGTACAATGCCCCTTTTGTGATGTACCTTACCAGACACCTGCAGCAACTGGAAAGACCCCAAAAGTACCTCACCAAGAGGATCAAAGGGCTCAAACAGATGCCATATGCTGCCCGGTTAAAGAAACTCCAGCTCTACTCAGTGGCATACCGCCTGCTCAGAGGTGATCTGTGCTTGACATATAAAGCCATGTCCAACCCGGAATTAATGGACATGCTGCATCTCAGAAAATCCAAATCCCATCAAGCTATGCGCTCGAGAGACTTGAACCTCAGCACTGAAATAAATAGGACATGCTGGAGGGACAGATTCATAACCCAGAGGCTCCCTTCACTCTGGAATAAAATCCCAGTCCAGGTTAGGCAGAGTCCCTCATTGACTCTCTTCAAGAGGAATCTTGATGACTGGATGGGGGATCGTAGGTTTACCCCGGGTATCACTTCTGTGTCACTGTTAGACAGAGGCACAGTATACCAACCTCGAAAAAGGGCATAGCAAAATTAATTTAAAATGGGTGGCGAAAGCCAAACACATTCTGGCTAGGCTTATAAATGCCCTAGGGCAGATAGCCTGGTATGAACCTATGAACCTATATATATATAGAGAGAGAGAGAGAGAGGAGTATGAAAGAAACAGGTTGAGAGAGACTGAAAAAGTGAATATGAGTTTGGGAAAGAGATATTAAGAGTGAGAATCGTGTATGAATGTCAGCAGGAGAGAGAGAGAGATAGTGAGAGACACACACGCACACACACACACACACACACACACACACACACACACACACACACACACACACACCAAGATATGAGAGAGAGGGGGTAGACAGAAAGAGAATATGCAAAAGTGGGAGAAATAGAGAGATAGTAAGAGTAGAAGAGAAAAAGGGACTATGAGGCAAAAGTGGGAGAGAGAAAGTGAAAAGAATGGCAGGGAGAAAGAGAAAGTGTGAGAGGGACAGGAAAAGAAAGAACAACATGTCATGCATTAGCATGCATTTTCCAAAGAATAAGTATGTAACTGTACTATCTGACATTACTGACTGTAGTCTTAATTGATTTATTTACAAAGAATAAGTATGTAACTATACTATCTGACATTACTGACTGTAGTCTTAATTGATTTATTTACAAAAAATAAGGAAATATTTTGTGTCCCTGTGCATTTCTTAAAACAGTATAAAAACTTTAATGTTAGCATTATTGATATTCGTGACCAATACTTGGCATGTCCTGCTCTTTTGCTGCACTTTACTGTTCACTTGCTCTGACTCTTGTGTTCTCTTAAGTGCTTGTCTTCTTAATTTATTGAACACTCCTAGTATCTTGAATATTAAACCACAAACTCATTTTATTTCTTCCTTGAAATAATTTCTTTTCTTAATCATGACTTTTGTTCAAGCCATAACTTGGTTAAAAGGTTTGAAAAAAGCTCTAATGTACCACTGGCTTTACATTGGCATCATATATATACATTATAGAATCATACCTCCTTTGTCCCACTTTGGACATCTGAAAAGGTGGCAACCATAACTGTAGTGTGATATTTTTTGTTGCCGTTAGTTATGTATATTTATTGTGTGCTTGTGTCTTATGCCTTGTAATTGCATTAGGCTTGCAGAGAACCTGTGCAGGATTAAGCTATCGATTCAGTTACCAAATAATTAAATGAGAGGTTAATAGCAACAATGAAAGTCCTTGTTTCATTGGCAACCAGATCAGATATGCAGAATATGTCGATGGTCATTTCTTGTAATAGAGTTTGAATAAATATATTTATTTACCATTTGTTAACTGGCTGTTTGGGCTGGTTTAATGTCCCTTTTTCAACTATGGCCCAGGCAAAATTATCCTGAGATGTCAGCTGCATGGAGCAATTAAATACAGTCAAAATTACAATAAGCTATGCATGTATATCTAATTTACTGCAGTACTTCACACATAAGACAGAATCATCCTACCACCTAAATGTTCTGCTGTATATTGCTTAACAAAAATGATTCATAAATAGCTAGTCTACATTCTACTGGAGTTACAAATGTGATTAATGCTCTATAAAAGTTGTATTTGTATGTCATATATCAAAAGTAGAGATCCCTCATCAAATCCGCCAAAGCCAGCTATGAAGGCAGAATTGCGGCAGACACTAAAAACAATGACAAAGCCTTCTATATTTATATCAAGAACCTCCACAGCAATATCCAGATTTGCTCTTAGTTATTGCCCAGTGGTACCTCCTATACTGAGCCAACAGATATTGCCAACATTCTGGCCAACAGATTCAGTGCCAACTTTACAATCCACCCCCCCCCCAAAGGACCAATCACAATACTGGAAGAATGCCAGGCACCCAGCATTACTGCAGCACAGGTTAAAGCTGCATTGTCCAAGGCCAAGAATACATCTTCCATGGGACCCAATAATATCCCTGGTTGTGTTCTACTTGAACTACAAAGCGAACTGGCACAACATCTTTGTCCCCTGTTCAGTCATAGCATCACTTCAGGCTTTGTCCCTACCAAATGATGCACTGCTACAGTCATCTCTCTCCATAAAGGGGGAGAGACTAAAAACCTTGGAAAGTATCACCCCATTAGCCTGACAAGTCTGATATGTAAAGCTGTGGAGCGCATCATCATGGACCTGATTAACAAAGATATAGGAAATTTCCAAACTCTAGACCCCACGCAATTTGGCTTTGTGAAAGGGAGATCATGCCTGCTCAACCTGGTTGACTTCTTTGAGTCAGTCACCAGGACTGTGGATGAAGGTAAGGCAGTGCATACAGCCTACCTTGATCTGGCCAAGGCCATTGATGCCATTTCTCACTCAGGAATTATTGATAAACTCACCAAATTAGGCATCAACCCCTATATCACTAGGTGGTTTGCAAATTGGCTTACAGATAGAACATACAGTGTGAAAGTAGCGGACTCCAAGTCAAGACTGCCAACCAGTCATGAGTAGAGTCCCACATGGATCGATCCTGAGTCCTCTCTTGTTTGGCATCTACTTCTCAGAAGTCCAGGTCAACACAAAGGGACTGTGGCTGACCAAGTTCACAGACGACTGCAAGCTGGGAGCCATTATTAACTCCCCAAGTGATGCAGACATCCTACAGGAAGATCTCACTGAGACCAGTGACTGGTGTCAAAACCATGGCCTTAAGCTTAATGCCAAAAAATGCATCATCATCCCCTTTGGTAAAAACTCAGTTCCCACTAATTACCACATCGATGGGAGCCCACTGAACACTGAAGGCATTATAAGAGATCTGGGGATGCAGGTTGACAGCAACCTCTCCTTCGACCACCACATTGCCACTGTGGTCAGAAAGTCCTTCTATGTGGCACATCTCATTACCAAGGGTTTTCCATCCAGGAAAAAATAAGTCATCATCTCTCTCCAAGTAGCCTAGGGTTGGGAGGGTGGCCTAATGGTTCAGGTGCTTTCCTTACAAGCACAAGGTGCAGGGTTTCAGTCTCACAAGGGATAATTGGCTAGGTTTAAAATGGCTTGCAAGGGTAGTTAGCCTAGTATGAATCTATGAACCTATGAACCTATTAACCAAACATCGACTTTTATGCTCCATTTTCCATGTACCTCACTAGATACCTGCAACAGCTGGAGAGGCCACAGAAGTATCTCATGAAGAGGATCCTAGGCATTAAACTTATGTCCTACATGGACAGACTCAAAAGACTCCAGCTATTTTTTGTCTCATATCGCCTACTTGGGGGCGATCTCTGCTTGACTTACAAAACCATGTCTGACCCAGCTCTGTTAGAAATGCTACATCTAAAGAAATCCCAATCCTGCCACACCACGCACTCCAGAGACCTCAACCTCATTACCACAATCAACAGAAGATGCTGGAGGGACAGGTTCCTCATCCAGAGACTGCACATGCTCTGGAATAGACTTCTCATACATATCAAGCAGAGCATCTTGCTGTCCCTCTTCAAGAGAAATCTTCATGAGTGGATGGGTAATAGAAAGTTCACCCCAGGCATTACTACAGTGGCTCTACTTGATAGAGGCACTAGGAACTAACATCAGGCAGCACGATGCCAGGGCACTTCTATGGGCTAGGCTTGTAAAGGCTCCAGGGCCATTAGCCTAGTACACACCTATGAACATTTGAACCTATGATGCAGTTATACTGCAACACTGCAGACAGGACTGAAGTCAGTGGCAATTGTCAAAGTGAGCACTTTTGTGGTGCATGCTGTCATCCAGGTGGGTGTGGCTCATGTCCAGTGACCCTCCCATGTCTGTCATGCGATTCCATGATTCCTGAGGTGTCAGCTGCATTTACCACATGCAGTGTTTTGTATGCCTTCTGCCAAAGAGTAACTCAATATACTCATGTGTAGAGTCAGAGGTGTTCTTGCAAATAGCCCCCCACACATGCACGCGCACACATGAGCCTGGAAAGAACTGAATGTAGTGTAATACCTGTGTAGCACTGCAATTTCCACAAACAGATTGTGAATTAAAAACTACTGTGTTTCTCTCTACATATGATGCAAATCCCTTTTTTGTGAAGAACAGCTTGCCCACATATCTGAAGCAAATTTCCTTAGAATAAGACCTACTCCTTTAACTGCTTTATGCTTACTAGTAGCACATTTAATGCAACACAATTTATTTACCATTGTTATTTGCATTTGATTTTATTTCATAGGTTTAATTTGTTAGATGTTTCTTGTATATTCCACAGAAGACTTTGCCTATTCTCCATTGCAGATGATGGATTATGCTATATATTTTTTAGTATAATATTTTAAGATGAATACGTTATCCTGATTAGAGAAACTATTAGCATTTCTACTGCATTTTAGATATATTTATTTAATATAGTCCTAATTATTATTAAAAACTTCAAAGTGTTTCTTTAGTAATCACAAACACTATTTTGTCTAGTTTCATTTTAGCTTTGTTTTTCCTATGCCAGTCATACAAAAGTTAACAGTTTGTGAATACAGATTTTGTACTAAACATTTTTATATAAACAATGCACCAAATCACATTATAGTTGGTCAACTGGTTCCCTGATTTGTACCTTTTCTGTATGTTGCTGACAATCTGTTCAACAGGAATACAGAAAATGTCTTGTGGTACATTTTATTACCAGATGGCTGATAACATATGCTGTAAAATATATTCAGTATGACTGCTAGAAATGCTGTGTTTAAAAATGCATCGTCATTCTATGCCAAGGATATTGAAATTGTTCAGCATTTTTTATTTTTTTTTTGGTGGGATGCTGCATAATTCCTACAATACTTTTTTCATTCTTTGCTTAGTTCATATGAGGATCTGCAGAAAAACATATTTAATTTGTGCTGGGCTAGCAATATACATAATCATCACTTAGCATTTGCAGACTTTCACTTTCTTGTCACTACTCCCAGTGTGTGTGTGTGTGTGTGTGTGTGTGTGTGTGTGTGTGTGTGTGTGTGTGTGTGTGTGTGTGTGTGTGTGTGTGTTACCAATACTTTGGGTCCTGTCCTGAATATAAAGAAGCTGTAATCTTATATCTCCAGTGCTTGTGTTTTTCTTATGCTACCATAGCTATACAGATTTCCCTGTTTTTCAGGATTTTCCAGTACTATTTAAGGTGTCTGACTTGCTTCTGATATGTTTGCATTTGTGTAAAATAAACCCAGATAGTCATCTATGGTCATCTTCTCTTTGGGTTTTACACATAAAAAAGTCTTCTTATTACTTTCATTCCATATTCTGACATGTTACATTGTATTATTACTTTCATTCCAGATTCTGACATGTTACAGTGTATTATTACTTTCATTCCATATTCTGACATGTTACAGTGTATTATTACTTTCATTCCAGATTCTGACATGTTACAGTGTATTATTACTTTCATTCCATATTCTGACATGTTACAGTGTATTATTACTTTCATTCCATATTCTGACATGTTACAGTGTATTATTACTTTCATTCCATATTCTGACATGTTACAGTGTATTATTACTTTCATTCCATATTCTGACATGTTACAGTGTATTATTACTTTCATTCCATATTCTGACATGTTACAGTGTATTATAACTTTCATTACATATTCTGACATGTTACAGTGTATTATAACTTTCATTACATATTCTGACATGTTACAGTGTATTATAACTTTCATTCCAGATTCTGACATGTTACAGTGTATTATTACTTTCATTCCATATTCTGACATGTTACAGTGTATTATTACTTTCATTCCATATTCTGACATGTTACAGTGTATTATTACTTTCATTCCATATTCTGACATGTTACAGTGTATTATAACTTTCATTCCATATTCTGACATGTTACAGTGTATTATTACTTTCATTCCATATTCTGACATGTTACAGTGTATTATTACTTTCATTACATATTCTGACATGTTACAGTGTATTATAACTTTCATTACATATTCTGACATGTTACAGTGTATTATTACTTTCATTCCAGATTCTGACATGTTACAGTGTATTATTACTTTCATTCCATATTCTGACATGTTACAGTGTATTATAACTTTCATTCCATATTCTGACATGGTACAGTGTATTATTACTTTCATTCCATATTCTGACATGTTACAATGTATTATTACTTTCATTCCATATTCTGAGTTGTTACAGTGTATTATAACTTTCATTCCATATTCTGACATGTTACAGTGTATTATTACTTTCATTCCAGATTCTGACATGTTACAGTGTATTATTACTTTCATTCCAGATTCTGACATGTTACAGTGTGTTATTACTTTCATTCCAGATTTTGACATGTTACAGTGTATTATTACTTTCATTCCATATTCTGACATGTTACAGTGTATTATTACTGTCATTCCATATTCTGACATGTTACAGTGTATTATTACTGTCATTCCATATTCTGACATGTTACAGTATATTATAACTTTCATTACATATTCTGACATGTTACAGTGTATTATAACTTTCATTCCAGATTCTGACATGTTACAGTGTATTATTACTTTCATTCCATATTCTGACATGTTACAGTGTATTATTACTTTAATTCCGTATTCTGACATGTTACATTGTAATACCCTTAATGAAAGTGTGGCATGTATGCAAGATATTTTGTTAGTCTCTTATTCACAGCCAGCTCATCTTTCAACAGAAACCTGTTCACCCTGATCAGATTCCTTGCATTGTCATATCCTTTAAGTACCTTAAAATATTTTCTTTCCTTCTTAGTTTTTCTTTAGTCTCATTTTCATATTTGTATGTGGCAGTGTTTCTAAATACAAAATACATTCCAATGCCTTAAAGTACTTTCACAGTTGCTGAATAAGTTTATTGTTGATCATAATTCATGAGGAAGGATTACTCTTCATAACAACACGTGGAGCGGAGGTGTTACCTTCATTATTTCTTCCAATACCTGTTTAATGATTTTTAAACAACTTGCAGATATGTTTTACTTAAAGATGAAACTGTGGCACTGTGCCTTTTCTTATTTGCATGTAAACTCATTTGTAACTTTTATGAAAGGATGTTCCCACACTAGTTGTCCTCTTATCTGTGTTTTTTAGGAAGTCTATAATTATTAATGATGTCACATGAAATAACATGTTTTGTTTCTTCATCAATCCAATGTGTTTAGGGCCAGATATCTGATGCCTGGCTTTAGAAATCTAATTAGAAGTTCTACATTTCTTTTTCTGTTCCCTCATTAATACTAGTATTTATTGCTTGAAATATGGCTTTGCCACTTAATAGCTTCAGCTTGGAAGGGGCAAGTGGGGAAGCTGCCCTGTGAAGCTGTACTGTTGTATGAGTAATGTATCAGATTCTTACTTTTTTATGACTTATCTCTGTACATAATTTTAAATTGCAATGTTTATGAGTCCTTCAGCTTTTATACACATCCAGTCCCATAGAAAATTGTATATGCAAATTTAAGTCTGCCCCGAATGTACCCATAGTACAGTATATATATGAATCAAGTTGAGATTACCTGTTTTCATTACTCAAAATCACAATGGAAGGCATTATTTTAGTAAATTATCTTTACATGAATTGAATGGAAAGGCTATTGGTACAGATGACATACCAGTGGAAGCATGGTGGTGCTTAGGAGAAATGGCAGTATAGTTTTTAACCAGATTGTTTAATGAAATCTTGGAAAGTCAGAGGATGCCTGAGGAGTGGAGAAAAAGTATTTTGGTGACTATTTTTAAGAATAAGTGTGATGTGCAGAGCTGTAGTAACTTCAGAGGGATAAAATTGATCAGTCACAGTTTGAAGTTATGGGAAAGAGTAGAGGAAGCTTGATTAAGAAGGGAGGTGTTGATTAGTGATCAGCAGTATGGTTTCATGCTAGGAAAGAGTGCTACAGATGCGATGTTTGCTCTGAGAGTATTGATGGAGAAATATAGAGAAGGTCATAAGGAGTTGCAGTGTGTCTTTGTGGACTTAGAAAAGCATATGACAGGCTGCCTGCAGAGGAGTTGTGGTATTGCATGAGGAAGTCGGGAGTGGCTGAGAAATATGTAAGAGTGGTACAGGATATGTACGAGGGCAGTATGACAGTGGTGAGGTCTGTGGTGGGAGTGACAGATGCATTTAAGGTGGAGGTGCGATTACATCAAGGATCAGCTCTGAGCCCTTTCTTATTTACAATGGTGATGGACAGGTTGACAGATGAGATCAGACAGGAGGCTCCATGGACTATGATGTTTGCAGATGACATTGTGATCTATAGTGAGAGTAGGGATGAGGTTGAGGAGACCCTGGAGAGGTGGAGATATGCTCTAGAGAGGAGAGGAATGAAGGTCAGCAGGACTAAGACAGAATATATGTGAGTGAATGAGAGGGAGGATAGAGGAATTGTGAGGATGCAGGGAGTAGAGATGGCGAAGGTGGATGAGTTTAAGTACTTGCAATCAACAGTTCAAAGTAATGGTGAGTGTGGAAGAGAGGTGAAGAAGAGAGTACAAGCAGGGTGGAATGGGTGGAGAAGAGTGTCAGGAGTGATATGTGACAGATGGGTACCAGTAAGAGTGAAAGGGAAGGTCTACAAGGGGTAGTGAGACCAGCAATGTTATATGGGTTGGAGACGGTGGCATTGACAAAAAGGTAGGAGTCAAAGCTGGACATGGCAGAATTAAAGGATTTACACTGGGTGTGATGAGGATGGACAGGATTAGGAGTCAGTATATTAGAAGGTCAGCTCAGGTTGGGTGGTTTGGATAGAAAGCCAGAGATGCGAGATTGCATTGGTTTGGACATGTGCTAAGGAGGGATGCTGGGTATATTGGGAAAAGGATGCTAAGAATGGAGTTGCCAGGTAAGAGGAAAAGAGGAAGGCCTAAGATAAGGTTTATAGATGTGGTGAGAGAGGACATGCAGGTGGTTGGTGTGACAGAGCAAGATGCAGAGGACAGGAAGAAATGGAAACAGATGATCCACTGTGGTGACCCCTAATGGGAACAGCCGAAAGAGAAAAAGAAGATCTTTATATGAATTGAAGACACTGTAATTGTTTAACATTATTGATCAAATTTCAAAACACTCACTCTCAATGTAAGTGAAAAAGAGTGTAAGAGTAAACTCTGAGTAACTCATTGACAGACTATCCCTTTACCTGTTGTATTGGTTCTTCTTTTGAAAAACATCCACACAAAGACATTCTTCTGATCCAAAAACAGAAGTTTATTTGTAGATGACTGCTTTTGCATGGATAGCTAGAGCTTTTCTCTGTTTTATAGACAACTGTCTAGAAATTGCAGATCTGAAGAAGCCATCAGAAGGGAAAAGGTGTTTTCTTGAAATAAACTTCTATTTATGGACCAGAAGGCCATCTTCATCTAGATTTTTCATGACAAAGGTAAATCTAGCAAGTAATGGGATAGCTTCACAACTGGTGCCTAGAGTTTTCTCTTTATTTTATTAATTTTTTGTGCTGTCAGACAGTTAGTTTGAAAGAACAGCAGATTGAACCTTTGACATTTTATTATAAATTGTAATTGCCAATGAATTTGTATTGAGTATTCTTCATTTTATAGGAAATGACAAACATTTTATTCTTGCTTCAGATGTTCTTTTGGAAAGTTTATCCTTAGCTATAGGTGGGATTCAAACCCATTCCATCCATAACTTAAATTGGTAACAGTGGGGCAGCATTTAAGGCCCTTAACCATGTTGATGGGACCTTACATGTCAAGTGATAGACAGCTGTGGTTAGGATAGTACTGTTTAGAGTGAATGTGGATTCTCTTTCTTCTCCTATCACAATTCCAGGCTGTTGAAAACTCACAAGAAATTGTAAGCATTGCTAATAGTATACAAACATTGCATCAGTGCTGAAAAGAAATTGGGTTATCAGTGTAAAAAAAGATGGTTTAATAGTGGTAGATTCAATATTAATCTAAAATAATTATATTACAACATCATAAGTGAAAGGTACGTGACAAGTTATTGAATGGCAGGATACTGAAAGTCATAATGCTGAATACAAAATCCTGAAATGTTAAAATTCTAAAACTTTATAATGTTGAACTCAAAAATAGCTACTAATAAAATACACATACTGTATAAGTACACTGCTCCAGTACTCAGCCAGTCAACAAAGATTATCATTTCCTCGTTAATAAAATGGATAAATGAGCACTAACATGGTTCCTGGGGATGGGGGAAGGTCTAATTCAGTTCTGTACACGTATGTAGATTAGTAGATATTTTGATTTCAACATTTTAACATTCCAACTTTGTACATTCCATATTATGAATTTCAGTATATTGCTTTTCAGTAATTTTTATTTAATATTTGTTTACTTTGAAAGTCCGACTTGGAATGAGCCAATTTTCAGTGGGGGTCCAGGCAAAAATGCTCTAGATGCATGTCTTTGTAATGTGGGAGGAAATTGATAGAAATGCAGGGAGGACATGCAGACTCCACATAGAAGGCACCCCAGCTGAGAATCAAACCAGAGAACCTCTTGCTGTGAAGCAACAACACCTACCGCTGCACCATTATGCCATCCAACACAGACTACTGCTGGACAACTATGCCACATGCTTTTCAGCAATTCCAAATGGTAATTATAGATTATAATTTTCTATGGTTTAAGTATTTCAAGTCCTAAACAGATTTGTGAAGGCTAGCACATACCAATGTATTGTATTTGTTGACTAGTTTTACTATATTGGGATGGGTCATCATATTTCAGGAGGGAGAGTTTTAGAACCAAAGTACAATGGAAGGTTGCTTCTAGGCTTGGGATGTAGTCTGCTCTCAGAAACATTGACAGTAGATCTAGCAGACTTTGCCCATGAGAAAGTTTCTTTAGGGTCAAGATTAAGTGATAATGCTGGTGCCAAAGCACTGTCAGATTATAGTGGACAGTTAGAGTTTTTTTCTGTATTAAAGATAAAATGCCTAGACAAGTGCTATGAAATTAAGCAACTGCTTAGCAGCACTTCTTGTATACAAAATGAAATAAAGTGTTAAAAGGTGTGTGTGACATAAAATGTATAATGGTTAAACCTGACTGGCCAAAGTGTTTAGATGATATCAGTAAGACTTAGGGTGTGACTGAGGCAATTGAATTAATTTATTATTGTTGCATAACAGTACAGTCATAATTTGTGTCTGTGCACCAGGTAATGGGAACTGTATGGAATGGGGTCTATAATACATGTTTATGGGACTGAGTTCCTATGGTAAAGCTATTGAATTCATGTAGTTTACATTTTAAATTTGTATTAAGTAGCAGCATACCTAATTTATAAGTAATGTATATAATCCTGTTTTTCAAGTGAAGTGAAAACTTACAGTGCTGTATGAAAACAATGATTTTGTATGATGAGTTGTTATAGTAGTCAAGATCAGAGATAAACAGAGTAAAGGAGATGAAGAGAACTGCAGTAGTTATTCTGAGGAAATATGAAAAATTTGGGGAAGTATTACTAGTGACAGGATATTGCTGTCAATGAACTACAAATAAAAATAATAATTCCTTCTACAGCAAAACCTGAGGATTCACTAGGGGCCTTACTGCTCACATTAAAGTCTGCAGTAAAAAGGCCCTGTTTCCATGATATGGTATTTTTGGATTCATAGACACATTAGCCATGAGTAAAGATATCATTCTCAGCTAATTTGCATGTCTATGAATGTCTATGAATCATCAGTAACTACCTTGACTACAGACAAGCACTTTCCTGTGGAAGTTATCACTGGTGGCTACATCATGTTAGTACACCCACCACCATGAGTAACTTCCCAACACACGAGCACACAGTAAAATACACACACCACATACCCTGTACCTGTTCTTGTCAGAATGTCCATGATGTTTACTTTTTCCCTACTCTAGTAATTCACTGATGATGACAATCAGAGTCATAAATGCCAAACATTAGAGTTTAACACTTTGTATCCTTCAGTAAATGCATGCTAATGCAAAAGCTGTTATTCTAGCTGTGACATCCCCTCTATGGGCTAGTGATCAAGGAGCCTCAGTCTTCACCACTGACACTGGTAGAAGACCATTCACTTTGAGGGAAATAGATACACACAGTATTTTCAGATGCGGCTCTCTGCACCAAGTACAATTAACCTTAAGAGTACACAAGGAACACAGTCAGCCCTGAGTCTGGATTTCTTTATATCTGTCTCCCCCCAGTGCCCAAGTAAGGCTTCCCACTAGCAGAGGTATAGGGCTAAGCTGAGTGTCCAAGCCAAGTCCTCCAGCACCCTCTCTGTGAAACCAGTGCTTTGTGTTCTTGCTCCAAATAGCTGCTTCATATCCCTGCTCGAAGTAGCTGACACACACACACACCTGGGAAAGGCTGGCACAGATTTACCTGCTGTGCCCCCTTCTGCCCAGACTATAAGGTAGTTATCACAGACACCCCCCAGCCAGCTACTCTAAGGCCATTACAAAGGGTATCCAATTATACTGTGCAGTATTGATACTAATACAAATGGTAGTAGTTGACCAAACAGCAAGACTCTCAGGAGTGGTGTCACAGTGCCACTAATTAAATATAGGCACTCTCAAAGGTTAAATATTTTCTAAAAGGACCAGCCACAATAAAACTTTTAAATATATTTAATAATAAATAATAAAAGAATATGACAATACTGAATATATATTTCCAGCAAACCACAGAGTTCAAATCACAGGAAATATTGAAAAAATAATACTGATGGACAGACTCAGACAAATATAGAAAAACAGTAATAAAGTAATCTTGCAATATATTCCTGACTGATATAAAGAAATTACTGCTCACTAATAACTTACTTGAGATAAATCTCTCATATAAAATATCATCTCTAGGCTGGCTACCAGATGACATCACATCTGGTCATCTGACTCTTTTTCCCACAATTAAAGCTGAGAAAAGAATTTAGCATGGACTTGCTACAATACACATATAAATATTTGTGGCAATGCCCTGGAGCCATGAAACCATTACAGCATTTCTCCATTTTTTACCGAAGGTACTAAATAATGGCTCCTTCCAGACATACCATCTCAGGTTCCATTCAACAGAGTGGGGTGCCATGTTTACAGCTTAACAGCTAATTTAATTTCAAGATTTTTCCAAAAGTGACTGAGATTAGCCGCTTTTCTTCCAGTGTCCTTTCTTACAATATATACATACATACAGTTTGACATGTATATCTCTTCTCTGTCCAGCAGGACCCACTGTTGATACATTTTTTAACACTAGCAACTTTACAAATACATTTTGATATTCAAATGCCATATAGTTCTAATACATTTGTAACATAAACATCTGTACAAGTCAGTTTGGTATTCAAATGCCATACATATCTAATGCATCTGTGACATAAGCATCCATACAAATCAGTTTGATATTCAAATGCCATACAGTTCCAATGCATTTGAAACACAAGCATCTAGGACACATCAGTTTGATATTCAAAGAATATCATTCTTTACAAAACTACAGCTAGCTATGCAGGTGCTAGCCTATATCATCACACTAGCAACTTTCAGTTTTGTAAAAGGAATACTTCAAATCCCTCCACAAATTTGTCTCATCATTAATTCCCCCCTCACCATGTCTTTGCTATGAGGTTGAGAGGTGTATTTAACATTCCCTTTCCTTCACCCTTGTAAGTTGCAAACTCTTGCTGATCATTAATATATGTAAAAAATGCCTGCTATGCTAATGTATCAGTTACAACAGTGGGTTAATGCTGGAGCAGAGGACTTGCATCCCCTGTGAGAGCTGGTAAGGTACAGGGCTGGAATCCATTTTAGTGCCTTTTAAGGCACACCTCTTATCCCAAAATTCTAGATGTTCCCCGCACCATATTTTTTTCTTTTTAATATATGCCTTTAAGGTACTCCATATAGAGTATCCCTGTTGTGTATTTTTCCAAATGTCCATGTATTCTCTGTAATCCCTGGTGTCCAGTGATTTCTTCATCCCGATTATGTTTATGTGTCTAGTGTTTCTCCCTCATGTTGTGTTTAAGTACCTTTTAAGTATGTTATACAGAGTAACCCCGGTGTCAGTTGTTCTTCGACATTGTGCTCCATTCAATCATATAGCAAAAGCATTATCCCTGGTGGCCAGTTGTTACCCCCACCCATGATCACTATTCTATTTTAGTGACACTCTGGCATGAAATTCAAGAGATAGCCTTGGCTGCTAGTGGGTCACCCCACCCAATTGTTTCAAGCTGTTGTCATTAGTCTGTGAGTGTATGGAAGTATGGCAGCTACCCCACTCAACACACACACACACACACACACACACACACACACACACACACAAAACAGTCAACTCCCACCTGATCACACTCACAGATGTACTCATCTATTCACTTATACACACACACACACACACACACACACACACACACACACTTGTGCACACATGCCTGTCGCATACACTCATGCACACATCTCAAAACTACCTTACCACAAAACTCCCCAGCACTTACCTCTACCTCAATGGATGAACATTATAATTTTGGCCATGTTTACTAATGTGGGGAACTAGGAGCAGCCATGCTAAACTATCCTGGTAAACTTTATGAATTCATCCCAATGTTTTTGGTGTGCCAGTAGAACTGAGTATTAGTTTAAGGATGTGCGCACTTATGCAACCAGTTTGTTGCACATTTTTTATTTTTTATATTTTTTCCCTTCACAGATTTGTTTGTTTTTCAATTGAATTGTATAGGTTATAGGTCACATTAAAGGTGGGAAAAGTTTTGAAATGATGTGGTCTAATT